>NC_079527.1:4523926-4593926 GCF_003711565.1 Takifugu flavidus | reverse complement strand
CTGTGTGTCAGCGAGTGAACAGACTGACCAGCCGTCATTCATTAAACATGACCCACACCCGTGAGTGGCTCACATCCACTCATAAATGATGCAGGAGCCGCTGGGCTGTTGCTAGGTGGCGTCCCCTCGCTGACGCACGCCACAGCCGCCACAACAGTTTAAAAAAGAGACTCTTTTCCTGTATCATCAGTAAATTCTATGTCTGTGTTGTTGGTTTATTGCTGCACTCTCCCAGTAAAGCGCTGGGATGGCCGGCAGCAGATGTGGACGTTTCCACGCCCTTATTATCGTCCATAAGTGAATGTACGTGAGGCCAGGTCAGCACTTAATTCATTTGATGCGGTGCAGTTTACTCCCAACAAGATTAAACTGAAATCTGGTTTCATTTTTATATCAGATGGGTCCAAATCTGGGCAACAGCGTAACTTCTCTTCTTGTCTGGACAGTTTTTCTGGACGAAGAGGCCATTTTCCCCCTCCATCGCAGTGTCCCAGCGGACAGTCTGAGCACCTTACCCCATAAAATATGGATGATACATCATCAGGGTGTTGTGGTTTATAAATAATTACATTTACCGCGATGGATTTTAGTAGGATACTTCCTAAATCGACGGATACGTTCTCTGTGAATACCGGAATGTTCCTGCTACCATTCATGTCCTCATGAGTAAAAGTGCTCCAAATATGCCTGATTATGAGGCACAGACCATGTAAAACCATTTCTGAACAATTGAGGGGGGCTTTTTAAAAAGCAGAAGTACTTCAAATCATGTTTAGTCCCGATTTGATAAGACAAATGCAAATGGGTGTACGATGGACCTGGACAAACAGGCGGTGGCCTGTTGGGAACTGGGCCGGGAAGTGGAGGGTTCTTGGTTCGAGCCCCAGTGTGGACAAAATTTGACAGGTTTTTCGGCAGTAGGGGGCAGTAGGGGGCAGTACGGGGTGGTACCAGCACTGCCGAGTTACCCTTGAGCAGGGAACTGAACCTGAAAATGCTCCCATTGGGCTCTGCGATGAACTGGCAACTCATCCAGGGGTGGACCTGCCTTCACCCTCATGTGAACCCGCCGTGACCCCGTAAGGGATAAAGTGGTTAAGAAGACGAGGCGAGACGAGACGAGAGGCCAAACGTCTTCAAGGACCCAAGCGGAGGCTTGTCCCCTTTGACTCAGGCACTTAAAATAATGGAGAGAGGACATTTCCCAGAGTTTATTACTGATAAAAGTAGTAAATATTTCAGGTTCAGCCAAAATGACTCAAAACATAAGTCACTTTGTAATATCTTTAGAAACTTTCAATGTCACTAATGTTGGTGAAGGTTACCAAAAGCCCCTAGAACGACGAGTTTAACATGAAATATATTGTTTCAAACTATTTTTTTTTAAAATAGGATGACGAGTTAAACAGCATGACTGCCAACAACAGCGTTAGAGGAACAGTTTACAAGCTGGTCATAGCGCTTGTTAGCCTTCCGTGCTCATCAGCTTCCATTTAAAGAGGAAATTGAATTTACATGTCCTGAGCTACTGGAACCCAGCATCTAATAGGAGACCTATGGATTTAATGTATTTTCCTCATGAACCCAAGACAGCAAAGACTTTGTCCAAGCAGCATTTCCTGTATGTTGGTTCACGTGTGCCACAACGTTTGCTCTGACGGGACGGAGCAGTGGGAGCTACTAAGACCAGATCTTTGTGATGGGGGCCAGAAAGTGGAAGAAATCCAAGTTCATCACTTTAGCAGGTCTGGCTGGCTCTGCGCCAGGTTAACCCCGAGAATAAAAAATGAACAAAAACGTAAATTCTGGGAATGCAAGTGAATAATGGCGACTGAGATCCTGTCTGGGGTAAAAAACACGATGTTCGGACAACCCAGAGGAAGGCAGGTTTTAACCCCTGCATTCGTTTATGTGATTATTAAAAATAAAGGGTTCAAATTTAATTTTTTTTTGCAAACAGTTAGAGAACTGAAAGAGTGCTTTAACCTAACAACTTCCAGTCTTGGAGTGTATCGTGGGACAGGATCTGCAGATCTAGTTTTGGGGAGTTTTCCCAGTCTTCTCTGCAGGACCTCTGGGGTGGGGGGTCAGGGTCCGGCTCAGGTCCCTCCACACGTGGGACTGGGTTCAGGTCAGGGCTTCGAGTCCCTCTTGTTGGCAGGTGGGTCGAAGGTTCTACCAGGACTGGAACAGGGCAGCTGAGGAACCTTCACAGACTCTTGAGCATCCAGAACATTCCGTCTGGTGTCCACCAGAGAAGGTCTGTCCATCAGGCGGTCCTGCAGATGCTTTCTTCCCGTCTGCGTCTCCGAGTCTGGACCCCCCCCTCCTCGACTGCATTGCGCACGTGGCCACTCTCTCAAATTAATCATTAATCATGGACAGTAAAAAGTGATGAGTCATGATCTTCCCATGATGTACTGCTGTATAATCACACACATGCGCAGGGTCGTGCACGCTGTAACCTACGCTACATAGATTTGATGAGAGCGAGTCTTTAGCTGTATGACAGACTCCGGAATCAGTTTTTTCACATCTCAGTAGCTAAAAGCCCTTTTTCAGGTTTAGAACTTTTTATTTGCCATAATTTAAGAGATCCACAGATCAGGTCCAGGATTAAATCTCGAATGTTTTCTTTACCCGACTAACCCAGTATTTCACACCTTAATCAAAGCAACGTCTAGATTTATAGGCATGATAATAATTCTAAACCCCAAATGTTTGTACCGCTTCTGCCCCCATTATTTGCCCACCACTATGTTGGGAGGGGAAGTTTCCAACAGAATAGGTGAGAACGAGACCGCAGCCTCTTCATTTCTGGACTCATATTGTGCTCGTTTATGGTGCCGGCCCGGTTTTGGGAAACCACAACGCGTGCAGAAAGGTGACGTCAGCAAGAGTAAAAAAAAAGACCAGCAGACAGAAGTCAGCATTTCCATTACACTTTAGTGAAATCACACAAATATACAAACTCAGCAGAAGGCAATGGCCATGGTAGAAAAGTTGACACAGGCTATTGGATGAATCTTTCATCATCATTATTACATTGAAAATGAAAACAAGGCAATGGCAAATGGTATCAAAAAATGGGCCCTGACTACATCCTGAAAGCGGCGGATGAAGACAATGGCTGTCGTTACGTTTTGCAGTAAACATTACTCCTTCCAGGCAAAGTGAATCCATGGTGACGCTGAGGTGCAGCGGCAGACCACCAGGCTTCATGGCGGCGGGGGGGGGGGGGGGGGGGCGAGCCCACCGTGATGTCACGAGGCTTCACCCTCAGGCCGCAACGCTCACGCTCGCCATCATAGACGCCTGATGATTGAAAGGATTCCGGTTGGGGTCGGGAAGGAGCCCGCGTGGAGCGCGACACCAGTGGCGCGTGACATCACGGCGGCCCCGTTCCCGCGTCACGTTGGGGGCGCGAAGCCTTGCGGTGCGACGGCCGACACTCCGCCTGAACGGACAATCACATCCTGATCTAAGACACAAGATTCAGCGTGTGGTGCTTCTCAAAAGGATGAAAGGACGCGACTTTGACAGATGCGGCTGGGTTTGAAACCCAAGACATGGTTCAGAAAAGTGCTTACATCAAAAGGTCATTTCCTGATGCTGCAGCAGCCCAGAAGCACCAGCTCTTGATAATATTTGCAATTATATAATAACAGTAACCATATCGTGGTACAATAAAGACATCAAACTCCCCATTCAAGCAATGTGGAGAGCCTAGAGATTTACTGTTGCTATGATACAATAACCCACCGGGATCGGCTGTGGGCTGGATCAAACAGACATCTGCAGGAGTTTGGGGAAGTTTCTGCGTCACTTCTTCTGAGAGAAAGCGACTCTAGAAGTTCAAAGGTTACCAAAACGTATACTTTTAGAAAAAAAAAAGGACAAAATCTTTATTCACAGCTCGCTTCTATACACAATATCAAAGTTAAAATCAACTGTCAATCAAAAGTGACTTGCTTGGATCACTATACATTATATTTACCTTCAATAAGCTATTAGATGACTTCAATTTGATACCAACTCCACTTTTAGCCCGACTGGTTGTGTTACAACCCCCGGGGGGAAAGAAGCCCCCTTTTCCCCCCCAACAGTCCCTGTAGACGACAGCGTTCCTCCTGATTGGTCCTCAGACTTGGGTGGGAAGGTAACCGACATGCTGGCCTGTTTCCCAACAAAAGGGGATTGTAAAAAATAATTTAAAAAAAAGGACAAAACTGCTCAGGTTTGGAGCCAAAGCGCTCGCAATTACTCAAAGTTAAACCTCATGAATTTGGAATGGCACTTTGGAACAAATTGGGAGGATTTCACACAGTCAGTGGTCCTTACGCAGCTGGAAAAGCGATGTTTTCTAACCCGTTTCCTAAATGAAAATGCAAGCGTAGTTTTTATTTTGTTACAAAAGACGCAGAGCTCTTCTCCCTCTTCAGCGCTGTACAATGACTCGCGTAATAAATATATCTCATCCTAAAAAATAAATTAAAAACAATCCTAAAATCAGTAATCAATAAATATCTGACGTGGGAGGAGGAGAAGGGGAGAAGATTCTGCCCCCCACCCCCCAACCAGTGTTCACAGGACGGATCAAAAACCACAGCAACAGACACACGGAAACCGTTTGCTACCTCCGTGGAAAACCATCGTTTTAAAAGCCTCTTTTCCCAGGTCGAGTCGGCGTTCTCGGTTAGAATAGGTGATTTTAAAGGGCTTTTATTTTGAAAGGGCGCCCGGCCGTTTCTCATCACTCGTGGTCAGAATCAGCCCCCCCCCGGCTCCCGCTCCCTGTCCTGTGGGCACGGTTCCCCACCTCTTGTCGCGGAACCTTCCGCTCTTTTGATGGATGCTGGTGCCTCCCTTGTTTCCCTGCCTGATTAGTATTCTCCTGCCTTCGTGCTCGCAGCATTCAGGTAACGTCTCCTTCCATTCCTGCTCTTTTTACTTTGGTATGTAAAATAAAATGTGACCTCTAGCAACCGATCCCCGTCTTCTCCTCCATTTCTTCATCTTTCTGTGTAACTCAGCCTCCTCCTCCTGTCTACAGCGGGCATTTCCTACACTAACCCTTTGGCTTCCTTACCTTCCTCCCTACCTGCCTCCTGACTCCTCAGCGTGCTGACAGACCCCTCTGCTCCTCAGTTCCCTCTCTTTTCACTGACAATTAGTTCTGATAACAATGGCAATGAAAACTCAATTAAAGGCTTCTTGGGTTTTCCTTAATTTGTCAATGGCGTTGAGAATAAAAGACATTAAAGAAAAGATACAGAAGACAAAAATCTGATGAGGCTGTAAAAGTGCTGAAGATACCAGGCAACGTCATTACACTGAGTGACTGATAAGGTTTCAGCTGAGCAGCAGAGAGAAGCCGAGTTTCACCGGTTGGGTTCCCACTGCAGCAGCATCAGGATAAAACAGGCGGGATGAGCGGCGGCTTCGGTGCGTCACAGGCTTCCATCCCTGTTCTCTAAATAACTCTTCAATCAGGACCGTCGCCCCTTTCTCCTCCCCGTCTTCGGGTCCTTTTGCCCCCCCCCCCCACCAAATTTAAATGACAATGACACATCAGCAAGAAAACAAAAAAGGTGCTTTGAAGCTTTACGGCATCACAGAGAGCCAAAAGAGAGGGAGGCCCAGGCGGCGGCCCGCCCCTTCATCTACAGCAGAATTCCTGGAGTTCTGATGAAGCAGAGAAGGTGGAATTCAAATTCTCAGAGTCCCACAACAATTGTTCCTGACCCGAGGTGCAAATCAAATCCTCTCTGCTGCTGGGAGGGTCGACTGTGGTCGGAGGTGGCGTCTCTAAGCTGGCAGTGTAAAGCAGCCCCACTGTCCTTTACCATGGAGGAAAATGCATCCAGACGCATCCAAAGCCATGCAAGCAACCCTTTAACCCCCCCACCCAACACGCCGGGCCCCCAGACGCACGAGCCCCGGGGTCATCCCGGCTGCGCGCACCCTCTGGTCGGCAGCTGGAGGGTCCCAGCACACATGCCAGACGGATCCGGTCCGCTCCGAGAATGTGAGGATGCAGTCAGGCTTGGTTGCAGGTCTGACCCGCGACCCGGTCTCCTGGCTCTCGGTACCTCCAGACTTCATCTCAGCATAATGTTCAGCTTTATACAAGTTCAGCTCCGGACTCCGGTCAGATCAACAGAATGTCTTATTACGCGCTTCATTTCGCTGTTTTTTTCTCCTTTTTATGCTCTTTTTTTTAATGATCATTACTTTTTTGTTTACAATTATGGCCACGAGTCTTAAAAGTTCAAAGTTCCTCTCCAGGATAAAACTGCATTTCAGGTAGCTTTTGATCCGGGATCGGTCCAGTTCTAATGTGTACTGGTCTGGCTTTTGCATGGCACTGGGCTTATAGCTCTGCACAGTATTTCCCCTGGGCACTGTTAGCATAGTGCGGTATTAGCATGGCTGTATGTGTATGTGCACGATCTGATGACTACGTGAACTGATGCTGGATCCAAAACCCCATTTTCCATCACGTCCTTCACCTTTCAGAGGTTCTTCACTTGGGAGAAAAAAGGAAAAAACAAACAGCTGCTTATTTACAGACCTCGGTGCCTTGGAATGTATTCAACATTTAAAAAAAATGTGGTTTGTTATTCACAACTTTGGGGAAATCCACAGTCTTGACTGGTCAGGCAGTACATTACTAAAGAGTCCTCCTCGCCACAGGTCTGGCAAATGGGGGGGGGGGGGGGGGGGCAAAGGATAGAAGATAGAAGCATAAAAAAGGAGGTACAATTGATAAAGGTTGGATGAAAGAAAAAGAAAAAGAAATGCTGAGGAAAGCGGGTTTTTCTAGACACAGGTACTGGTCGGTCAATAGGCATCGGGCTCAGTGTGCTGTGGTCCAGAGTGATTGTCCAGGGAGGAAACACTGAGTGGTTCAGACACTTCAGGATAGTGATCTGGCCTGGCTGAGCGGTCGGGGATCCCGGTTTCACGGCAAGGTCGGATCGGCCTCCTCCTCTGTAAAAGCTCGGAACCGCCTCTGACGGGTTCTTTCATCACCGGAATGTCTCATGGCAAATCCTCATCCTTTCATCAGAGAATTGGGATTCAAATGGCAGCGACTGAAGTGGCCCTTTCTCACGGACAACTCCATATTTGGTTTGGAAACAGAACAAATATTTCTGTTCCAGGAACCTCCGGCCAGAAGAGAGCAGCAGCTTTGACTTAAAGATGACTTGTGCTGCTCTCTGAGGGTGAATTCGGATGTCACGAACAGCTTGGGTCCATCGTTGGGAGGCTCCAGCCGTGCGTCCGCGGCCACGCCGCTTCAGACGAATCCCTGATTACACCTGTGGTGAATTTCAAGAAGGTCCCCCAACTTCGCCACGACTCCGCTGAAGGATGAACGTATGTGGGGAAAAAGAAAACGTCCCGTCCCGTCCAGTGGAAGGGAGGGTTCATCCAGTCATCCACCAAATCACGCTCGTCTCAAAGCTCAAGGCTGCGGTTTTCAGCTGGGCCCAACACTGAGATATTCAGCTGACTGTGCAAACAGATCAGGAAAAACAAAGATGTCACCGCGGCCCCCTCCTCCAGCAATCTGCCCCCACCCCCCCACCCCCCCACCCATCCCATCGGTCCGTGAGTCTCTCCCCTCCTCTCAGCTGCTCCCAGACATCAGGTTGATGGCTTGTTCCAGTTTGTGCCTCAGTTTGTGTTTGCGACAGTAGCCGTCACGATCCAGGGCTGTCAGGATCTGAGGAGGAGGGGAGGGGTGAGGAGGTGGGGGGGGAGACATCTGATTTATAAATGACACAACAAACAAACACATCTCATTGACGCCATCCTGGAAGCTAATGGTCTTTTAGCTTTAGCTTTCTAACGAATGACTCGGCGGGTGGGGCGAGAGCCGTGAGGCTCCTCTGTCTCCCGTCCACGTGCAACTGCTGCCCCCCCCCTCACCTCTTCCTTGTACTTGTTGATGTAGAAGTAGAGCTCGCTGAGTGCGCTCAGTGTGTTGAACTCGTTGCCATGGAGACGGGACTGCTCCACCAAGTAGGCGTCCATGTCCTGATCACTGATGCTGGGCATTTTGGCAATATCCCTGTAATATCTGCCGCACATAAACACACGTCGCAGCTTTAATCTACAGAATCTCAGCGTCAACAAAGGCTTCTTCACATTGTGCGTTGCTGACAGTCAAACAGCAAGTAAGGGGGGCGTGGCCACACCGCCAGGAGAGCTCAGATCAAGGGTGTACGACTGATGTGCATGGATAACGTGAGCATGAGCCTGTCTGTCGCACCATCGGTGGACACGTGACGTAACCAGTCTCCACTGAGCCGTTCCCAGCGACGGCGGCAGGCCCACGGGCTGCCACCAGCGCATCGGGAGAATTCACCAATCGTACACCGACGACGGCTTCGGGAGCAATTGCTTTTGCTCAGGGACACTTTTCCCTGCAGGGGCACAGAATCAAACAGCTGCTTCTTCAAGCATTTCCCCCGTTTTCCCTCAGACCGGGAGCACACATCTAATTCTTTGGACGGACTATTTTGTCTCATTTCAGGTTGTGTGACTTTCATATTGATTAAGTAGTTAGGATGGGATCAATCAACACTGCCTTTTGCAGATGCTAATACTGTTCGATGGGGAAAGAACGCGGGATATTGGCGGTACAGCGACAACAGAAGGAGTTGGCTACCTTTCCACCCAGCTCTTATAGTTGGGGATGTCTTTCGCATACAGCAGCTTGTTGGACGGGGAGTCTTTGCCCAGCCGGTGCTCGGACGTGGAGCAGGAGTCCATGAAGGTCTGAGCAACTACTGACAGGCAGGCGTCAGTGATGCTGCTCTTGTGGATGTCGAACACAAACTGAGGATTCTTTATGACGTTCACCCAGAACCTGAGAGGAAGACTGTCGGGGACGCAGAGAGGACACGTCAGTGTAACGTTCCTGTCTTGTGACAGACGTCTCCGCTGTCTCACCAATTACTCTTCCAGGTGTGACGGACATCCGGGTCGCTGATCTGTCGTTTATCGGCTTGTTCATCCAGGAAGTCAAACATGTATTTGATAGCCAATGGGAGAGCAGATCCTCGGTGGGCGGTGCTAAACACCGTCTCAAAGAGGTCGTCCACAAACTTCTGCAGCGTCCCCTAAAGACAGCAGGAGGCAGAGTGCCGCATTTTAATCCGGGGGTGGGGGGATGACACGCCTGTACCTACTTTTGGGACAGTTGCGTAAGTACCTTTGTAGCCAACAGTCTGGTCAGGTAGATCTCAGAAACCATTTTACTGCCTCGGTCTCCCTCTCTCTGATCACTATGTTCATGGTTCTTCACCAAATGCCACAGTTTAGTCCCTAAAACAGATATAGACTTAATACACACACTGTACAACTATTATTATTATTATTATTATTATTATTACCACCATTATTACAGTACCTGTCTCCTGGTCTGGGGTAATCATTGGTGCTCTGGACCTCAGACTGTCAGGACTGCTAGATGTTCTCAGTAATGATTCTGATGACACAAAAAGAAATTACATTTAGTGTGTTTGACTGTAAGTGTGTGTGTGTGTGTGTGTGTGTGTGTGTGTGTGTGTGTGTGTGTGTGTGCGGTACCATATTTGCTCAATGATCTGGTGAAGGTGAAGGAATTGGCAATGTTGTAAGCAGAAACCTGCTTCTGGACCAGAGCGACCAGTGAGCCGTCCGTAACCTAGCAACACACGCAGCAACACTTGTGTTAATCAGTCGATCATTCAATCAGTGGGCCGAACATTCATTTCGCCGGCTTCTAATTCCGTTCTTATCTGAATACGATCAACACATTAGCGCAGGCCGCAGGAGCCACGAGTGCCTGAGAAAAGCCTGAAAGGTGGCAGGAAAGCTTTTAATGTGCAGACACAATGAGTCACCATAGCCATTCCTGCTCAGGGAACTCATCACCAAGACAAACGTTGGACACCCAAAGACTTCAGTTTGTTGTGATACTGACTTGCTCACATGCAGGTTTACAGGGGAAACCGGTGCTCTGCTGTGCACATTAAAAGCGAGCAGGTTTTGAGGTTAAGTCCAAAAATCACCTGGTAGTGCGCCAGCGTGTTCAGCCGCTTCCAGTCGCTCTCTATCTTGGTGGTGACGTCTTCGTCCTGGAGGATGATCCTGGTCAGGCGACCCTGACGCCACTCTGATGACACAAAAAGAGTCAGTGTGGTTCCCTGGACCATCCACAAGAGGTCCTCAACAGTGACAGCAAACATCTAATTCATCTTATGACGCTACATTTAAATGCAAACACAAAATTAAACCTTCCCTCCTGTTTGGGGGTCCTGCTTTCTGCATGTCTTCACCGGCTGCACTGTCCCCCCGTGAGAATAAGACCTCTGGTTTTTGCCGGATGGCAGCAACCTAGCACGATGCGGCGCAGGGCGGGGCAGAAACCATTTTATACTAGACTACACTATAAGCTGCTACTAGCACAGTTGTATGTGCAACAGCTCATTTTCAGGAGCTGAAGACACAGCCAGTGTGTTTTGGAGGAGGACAGAGCGCACACTGGGGTATTTTTAGCCTTTATCAATTTAAAAAAAAAAAAGGTGCTCCTCTGTGGAACAACATACAGAACTAAAATGGTCACATTTGTTTCATTTACTTAAAGTGCGTGCGTGTGTGCGTGGGGCGGGGTCAGCTGCTGCACGCATCATCGCAGCAGAAATGCTAATAAAGCAAATAAAGTAAAATGTCATGTTATGAAACACGCTAGGGGATTTCTTTTCCATTTGCTTTCACAGAGTTGTTATTGTATCTATATTTCAAACGCATAACGAGAACGGACATTATGTGATTTGAAGTTGGCATCATTAAACCAGTGTAAGCTGGTCCAGATGGGTTTTTGTTAGCTAGTGTAAGAGTGCAGGTTTGCACAATACCGGTTATATCATAAGCATGTGAACCAATTGATGGCACTCGTTTAATTTGATACACCTTTTCTCTGTTTAATGAAAAGATTATGAATTGACTACTTTGATAACATTCGTGTCTGCAAACCATTTACTATTTTAAACTCAATAAACTCATGACATTTGACCGGAATTGCAATGGTTTGTTTTTCTTTCTTTTCCCAGCAGAAACCTGCAACCTCATCTACGTCTTATTGTTCACATCTCGAGTCTTCTGCTACTCTAATGCTTTGGATCAAATCTGGGAAATGAGTCGCTGCGTCGTCAACAGCTGCCCTGTACTGTTATTATAACTATTACGCTCATCTCGGTGCTTCTGCGGGTCACTCTGATGATATAAAACTTGATGGCTGACAGTTGAACCCTGCTTATGACTAGTTTAAATGGGTGGCTCGGTGGGGACTGACGTCTCTGCTCCTCAGCACTTATTACTTTGCTGACTGTGCTCAGAAGGACATTAGCAGAGCGAGCTGGCAGCCCAATATTTTAGCTTTAGCTTCTTAGTGCAATGAAAAGTAGACCTGCTTGGCTGTAGTAGCTTTTAAGATTGAGAACACATGGACGGCCAGGCCTCAGTGCTCAAACCCACATAAATCTGCGTACTGTGATTGTTTGTAGAAAGCCAGGGTGAGCGGAATAATGCTCCTTTCACAGGTAAACACCTACCAAGGTCCATGTCGTCCGCCTGGGGCCTCTGTGAGAAAGGGATCCCTTTGTAAACAGCATCTAGTAGTTTGTCTTTGACCTGAGTCACCGTGTCACAATTCAACACCTTCACCGGTACCTCCGTACCAGCCTCGCCCTCCGGAGGGATACACATCAGAGTCTGAGAGGGAGAGAAGCCTTCAGACTGATGGCTACACTTAAAACATCAGCATGTGGCAAACTTAACAAAAGGAATACTGCTATTATTATGAACCAATCGAGTAAATGATGAATGAGCCACTAATGACAATGAAAACTAAATGAATGTGAGGATTTTACCAGCTGTTTGTAGTCAATTTGCTGTCTGATGAGTTTGTCTTCACTCAGAGAGTAGCGGGCCTCTCCGGTGATGGCATCGATTGGCCCCTTCTCCATCTGCTGCTTTATGGCACAGTAGAGCATGAAAAGGGGCTCACCTGCGCACTCCTGACAGAGACAGACAGACAGACTTCAATCCCTCCTTTTTCTACTTCATGTCATTCTAAAATGTCATCATCGGCACCCAGAATGAACCCGTCCCACTGAATTCCCACCTGCAGCCCTGATTTGATTAGTCTCAGACTGAAGATGAACAGGAGGTGGATTATAGTGAGGAGGAGGGTGGAGATAATGTAGGGAACGAGAAAGGAAGCACCAGTTACCTTGAGGAATCTATGCAGGAGGAAGGTGAACCAGTTTGTGAGCATCTTCTCGGCAACAGATTCAGTCCTGAACACAGACACAGCGTATCGGTGGTCTAAATCATGCTGATTTTCTCAAACCAATGCAAACATTTTAGATCTTTCCAACACGATCCTGTCAGGAAGGGCTAATTCAACGGTTTGAGAGCCTTTTCCATGCATACAGACCTCCTCAGCAGCAGTTTGGGGTGGTTTCTGTTCTCTAAATTCTTCTCAATCAAATCAGCCAGCAGCTGTTTTAACACCACTGTTGCATATTCCATACGGCCCTGAGGAGACACACACAGCCAACATCACGCTCATCTCTTGCCCACAAGCAGCTTCCTCAGAAATGACATCTAACTGCAAGGATTCTGCAGATGGGCACGGGAACCCTTCATTAGCCAGTGCTTCTAATTAATCAGACCTCATCGGGTTGTTATGGATACCTGCAGAGCCGCCATTAGCAGCGAAGCGACGTTCCCTCGGTCCCTCATGGAGAATGACCTCTGAGCCTCCAGAGTGTGGATGAAGGTCAGCAGGAAGATCTTGTTGTTGAGCAGTTGGCTGAACAGACGCAGAGCCTTCTCCACATTAGCTGGAGACTGAAACGCACAAAGCGACGAGGCAACATTACTGTGGAAATATACTGCAGCTAGACTAAAACAGCGTCCATCATGCGCATAAAGATCTGAACATTTGAGATAGAAAACCGATTTTTTTTTCACACATTAGAAACAAAAACTGACGTAAGAAATGTCCTGGACCACATGTTGCAAAAAAAAAAAAAAAATAAATAAAAATACACCGAGACCCTTCTGGTTATTCGGATCTAAGGGAATCAAATTCACCAGTGTATCTGTGTTGTGTCAGTGTCTCACGCCGTCCTGTTGGGATTCATTGAATCTGCAAAGACCCTGGAGAGTGCAGATGGCTGCTCTCTTTCACTGCGCAGGCAGCGTTTAAAAGCAGTTCCCACTCTATCAGTAATGTGTTTGTTCTCCTGTGTTTGGACAATAAAGTGCCGTCTGTGCGATGCGCCTACATCCAGCTCTTTGAGGACGGGGTGCTCTTCTATCCCCGGGAACATGACTCTCATGGTGTAGGTACAATACTCCAGGAAAGGAATCTTCACTCCGTCCATGTCGTTGGTGAGTTCCTGGATGTCCGTCTGCAGCTCTGCAAAGGCTGGAAGACGGCACAACAGCGTGTTATGTCACAGCGACGATGCGATTTCTGTCTTTTTCTGCCGCGGCGTTCTCGGTCACCGTGGCACCAACGTACCCTCCTTGCACTCCAGCGCCACTCGGCTCTCCAAGTTGTCCATCTGCAGCTGTAATCTCTTCAGGGTGCGATCGGCATCGCGGGTCTTGCGCTTGTAGGCGATCAGCACGGCGATGATGGCGATGAACAGCACGCCGCCACCTGCTCCGATGCCGATGATGGCAGGCAGAGTCAAGGCGCTGTCGGAGTAGATGTGAAGCATACCTGGAGAATACTCCAGCCCACCAACTAGGATCTAAAGAGAGACGCACAGGCTTTGACAAACCAATAAATGCGCAGACGCCAGTGATAAATAATCAATGAACCAACCGCGGCTACGCTAATGACTTTTATTTTTAGAGACGCCCTCTCAGCTTCCTGCTTCTCCTCTTCTCTACCTAATTTCTTTCTGCTCCACAGGAGCGTGGCTCACCAGGACACGGTGCTCTCCGGTGAGATCTGGAGAGTCGCACAGCAGTTGGCTCTCCGACACGGTGAGCAGACAGGGGGACTCTCCGATCAGCACGGTGTAGTTCAAGCGGTTGTTACCGGGAGCAGGAGGGATCAGGTTTTTACCCTGAAACCGGAAACGGATGTCACACTCAAATCTTGTAACGACAGCAACAAGCCCGATCTAAAACGCGGGACTCCAGGTGGGTTTTGTTTTGGCAGAGGGAGAAAAGGTCAGCATTTTTTATAAGCCTCCAAAAACTGACACAAGCTGACGACGCTGTAACTGCAGCACTTCATTCTCTTTTAATTGGAGAATCAAAAAGTGTAAAAACAGAAAGACAACGGAAGATTATAGTGTCACAGCAAATTAAATAAGCCTATCATGATAGCTAACAGCACCACGGTTTTGTGTAAAACAGCCAAACCTGTCGGTACCGTCTCCTCTCAATACTTCTGATAAGCCTAATTTAGTCACTTCCTTCTCTGCTGAACATCTAGCAAGTGTTTTCTCACCTTGAGGATGATGGGTGACCCAGGTTTGACTTCCAGGATCCCAGAATTCCCCAGAGGGTCAAATATCGGGTTGGGGTAGTGAGTAAAGGGGGTGGAGTTCAGGACCAGCAGCGAGGAAACCTTTGGAGCGACAAATATCACCAGACCATAAACCAACGGATAAATGCAGATGTGGGTGGGACCCCAGATCAGATCGAGAATCCTGCTCTTAGAACAAAGACTAAATATGGTATGAGAGGCGCTGCCGTGTGTGTTACCTGGTCAAAGATGAATCCAAACTCTTCAGGGTGGAGTGCACCTTCAGGCGGGACTGACTTATTATAGACCAAACCGGGGGCCAAGCACGTCATCGTGCTGTCGTTCACCAAAGTGCAGAACTAAGGTGAGAGATTAGCAGAAGCCGTTTCAAAGAAGGCGAAAACAAGTCATCAGATCCCATAACACCACGAGTTGCATCATATCAATGCCGAATCACAAATTCACTGATCATTTTGGGCCACAACTACAGGAAAGGACTTTTTTTTTAGATGTGATTATTGTATAATGTTCTCACATTATTAGTTTCCACTCCGCCATACTTGGCTCTGACTTTGGGCTCCTGGATTGTTAACAGGTTAGTCCCTGTTACAGTGATCATGGTGCTGCCACTGTGCAAACACACACAAACAGGTTGGAGATCAACACATGAAGGAGCTTTAAAGGCTGAGTGAGGGTCTGTCACATTTACTTGAGGATGGTCCAGTTTGGCTCGATGCTGATGATGGTGGGGTCCTCCGTGTACACATACTTGGTCTCGGAGCTTGTCACCTCAGCCTTGTCGATCATTAAACGGATGGAGGCGGGGCCCGAGCCCGACGAGGAGGCCGGAGTTATGCAGATTATTTCCCGATTGGTCCGTCTAAAATAAAATAAAAAAGAGGGAGGCTTGATTCCCTCCACACTGTACATCTACGATGAAAACGTGTGAGTCAGCAGATTTAAACTGACTTGACAAACAGACACTCCTCCTTGTTGATATAAACGCTGACGGTGCTGCCAGCATCCAGGTGTCGACCCGTGATGGTCAGTCTTGTTCCGCCAGAAACGGGCCCTTTCTCTGGGTGTACGCGACTGAAGCTGGGGCTCTACAGGAGGAAGAAGAGAGGCCCCGGAAAAATGACAACAGGAAGTTGGTAATCACTAAAATGACAAACTTCTGCTTCTCCCGCACCACAAAGGAGTACGTCTGCGAGGAGAGGGTCCGGAACTCGGCGCTGCAAACACCGATGCACAGCTCCACGGGTCCCCCTGGAGAATGAGGGAGGAGGGCCTCGGCCATGTCGCACACAATCCTGCACGCACAAACACGCAGTGTCAGCACAGGCGGCCTGGACGGAAGCCGCCGCACGCGCTCAAACCCGGATGCACGCTGACCTCTCGGCGCTGATGTACTGCGAGGGAACAGAGCTGCAGCGGACCCCGGCCACCTGCACGTGCGTGATCTCCTTGACCTGTAACCCCAGATTCTCCCCCTCGATGGTCACCCGTGTCCCTCCCTCACGAGGCCCCGTCAGAGGACTGATCTGTGGGAAAGGAGGTCAATCACCAATCGCTTCTGGAATCTACTGCATTTACAAAAACATTTAATCAGACTTTCTGAGTTATTTTGATGTCTCATTGTCAACTGACGCCATTTGCTTGATGAACCGGGCGTCACATGCTAGCGAATAAGAAATTGTTGAGTAAATTTAGGATTTTGGGAAAATATTTCAAGAATCTTGGCAGGCCAAAGCGTGAACCTTGATCCTTTGAATGAACTACTTAATAAACGTGTGGTTTCTGCTCCAGAGCAAAATGCTTTTAGGTATGCAAATGAATCCCTCGCCGATAGGAAAAAAAACGGGGATTGCATTCCCAACCTTGGTGATGCGTGGGTGGCTGCAGCGAAGGTTGTGTCGCCCGTGGTGCATCCAGCTCTGCTCAGGCGTCGGGCAGTGTTGGCGTAGGAGGCACTTCCTGGTTTCAACACACCATCCACACTCAAATGCCGGAGGGGCTTTGAGGCACTGACCACAGCTGGAGCGCTGCGCCTCACACTTATACAGTAACGCTGACAAACACAATGAAGAGCGATGGATGAGCGGCAGAGCAGGCCAAACCTGTCTACGTTTGCTGCTTTAAATCGTTATTACATCTACACATTTTAAATCTAAACTCATAAAACACAAGTCGTGCTGATCTTTACCCTTCATGGACATGGGTTTATCGATGAAGAAATCTCCGTCCCAGACAATGGAGAAATCAACTGGGAGATCTCCAGACTCATCGCCTTCATACCAATACTGCAGAGACGGCAAATAACAAAAGCGTTGTCACTCTGAGAGCAAAGTTCTACCCTCCTGAAATCCCGAACACAGGTGTCACGGCCAGTGTTTCATAGATACAGACATTCATTTACCACAGTTTTAGCATTAAACCTGCCTGGATGCAGGACTTTTGCTCATAAAGTCCTGGTACAGTGTGTGTGATTCTAGAAATGATCATTGCAGGGGATGGAGGAATGTACAGTGTAGTAACTCCTACTATGCAGTAAAAGTACATGCATGCATAATTACGCCAAAAGATGGATTTGGTGAACTACATTTAAATTCCCTGTTACAGGGAAAATGTGTTTCAAGCGGACACATGCGTGGAAAGCTGAGATTAACTGATCAAAAACACAGGATTTATGTGGATCTATACGATCAAACTTACAACTCTGCTAAAAAGATAGGACGATATGCCTTTTGACACATCGTTCCTCAGGAGAAAACTCAGGGTCGCCTTAACTTATTGGCTAAAGCTACAAACAGCACTGGCGATTCATCTACGCAGTGGAGAAAGCCATGGCTGTGATGGCATTGAAATATGACTCCCCAACTGCATAAAACAACATAACTGGCTTTAAAACAACTCCTTTTTGATATAATGTAAACACTGAAGATCTAATGCAATGATATAATAAACTATGGCAGCCTCGAAACGAAGCAAAACAGAGAGATTACAATAGCTACATGGGCGATGAGGCATCTTTCATACTAATGCTATAGGAAGAACACCTGTCTATATTACAAAGTGCATTCCGCGTCCTCGCAGTCGACGGAAATAAAGACAATGAACAGCTAATATAGTGGAGTTGAGAGTGAGATAGAAGGAAATGGTGAAAAAGTCGTTTTAAACACAGCTTTCCAGTGTTTATGCTGAGCTAAGCTAACCATGTCTGTCCTCCCTGTGTGCTCCACAGACATCCATCTGAATGCCTTGCTCTTAATTCCCTGCAGATGTTACAGGCAGCTGTAAGAACACAATCACTGGATTAGAACCACATGAATCTGTGAATCCGGCTTCTGTCTGCTGACCAAAAAAGACAGACTCTTTGTTTTAATTTGGAAAAAAAAGAATAGTCTGTGTGCAGTGACCAGGAATACTGTGAGTGTGTGTACTTATTCTTCTTTACTAAATGGTCAATTTCCTCTGGAAATGGGTAACTTAATTTTAAAAAAAGCCACATGGATGCGCACTCACATACACACTGTCTGTATAGATGGACGTACATGTTCTGCTGACTTTAGCAGCAGCCATATCCCATTGTGTGTGTGAGAGCTTTATTCAAGATTCACTAACAAGACAGATGACTAACAAGCATGTGCAGACAGACAGGAGTTAGTACGTGAGCCTGGGTGGGATCGCCGACGGTAACAGACCACATAGTCATAGAACGCATGGCTTTCTGAAGCACTGCATGCTGGGTAATGGAGCGAATCTCACCGAGGTGTTCTGGCACTGAATGCATGAAGAGTTGAAGCGGACGGCAGGGATGCGCTGAACTTTTCCCTGGATGTTGAAGACGCACTCGTAGTTCTTTTGGCCCGACTGAGGCTGAGGGAGGTTACGAGCTCGCAGAGTGATTGGTCGGACCATCCCTGCAGGGACCAGGATGTCAGAGGTGGGGAGGATCTGGGGGCAGCCCTGCAGAAACACAGAGAGCTGCTGTCATTCCCATTCCTGCCTGAGAATTACATTCAGAAGAAACATTACTGATCTACTGTTTCGTACGCAACGTGGCAGTTATGTGATGCTTCACGTTTAGGTTCCACTATGAACTATTTTAATTGCAGCTGTGACACGTACAAACACTTTGACAACCTGCAGACAAATGGGGATCAAAATTTCCTTTCCTACCGGTCCAAAAACCCACTAACACCCGCTTATATCCACCTTATTTAACTACAAAGTCAACGCTACCACTAGTGTCTACGTTGCTGTCTAATGTTTACCACCGTGCTTTAAAGCACTTTTCTGATATCTCGAAACATGAAGAGACGCAGCAGAAGGGAAAATTCCAGGCTGGCTACAAAGAGGTTACAGGAAAGTAAGCGATCACCCAGCACCACCACAGAACGAAACTGGAGGGATCAACACACACACTGCTGCTGATCAGACCCCCAGATGGTGGACCGGCATCATAGCCTGGCCAAAGGAAGTCATGATGACAAGAAAGCCCCTTAAAATCCATGGATGATGGATGACTAAGTGGATGGACGCGTGCCAAGAACTGTCAGAGCCACTACCAAGGATGACCAAGATCCAAGAGTGAACAAGAGGATTCGACATCATGGACGTCCAGCTGAGGACGGAAAACACAGCAGAGGCTGTTAGATGTTAAACCGAAGGACGACAGGTGCTCGGCAAGAGAAATGAGACCATAGGACTCGTGACGTTGACTGCAGCGCTCGACCAAACGACCACAGAAAGAGAAACGGGGCCGCTTCCGCTTCTCCAACAGGACTTCTTAGAGCATCCATCTGAGAGCCAGTCCGAGCAGACGAGCAAGCATTTTACTTCTCGCATGGATGTTTTCATATGTATTTAGTGATTAATTTAAAAGCCCCCGTATGAACTGCTATGACTGTGAAAAATGTCAGGATTAAAAAGAGTGGAAAATTAGGAAGGGTTTGTTGCAGTTTGGCCCATTAGACCAGGCCAGAGCTGACTGAGGCAGATATCTTATCTCAGGCTGTCATCAGCTGGCTGAGGCAGAGACAGTGTGTGTTCACTAGTGGACAGCTGGTGACAGATCAGGCTTCAGGCCACTGGAAACAAACACGTAGACATGCATGAGCGGGCTCTCCTGCACACGCACGCACACAAGAACACACATTATTTATGGGTGTCACCACAATAATCAATGGTTTTGTAACTGAGCACGACTTTTTCCTTTACAGCAGGGGAAAAGAAAAGCAGAGCAGGTGGTAGGGGTGTGTGTGTTTGTGTGTGACCACTGCCCAATACTCACAATTGACTTTAAATATTTTATTTTGGGCTACAGAGCTTATTCTTTATGTTCTCTCTCTATATTTTAAATTGACTCCCTGTGAATACTTGTTGTAAAAGAGGTTTAAAAGAGGGTAGAATTGTCTTCTCTCTTCATTCTGCTCTTCTCTGACTCACAATGTATCTCCCTCTCATTACTCAGCTTAATTGCCATGTAATTAACAGTAATTGTTGTGATTGGATGCTTTTGTGCCAATTAAGGAGGTATTTATTTTCTATTAACCAATTAGGCAATCACAGGCTGTTAATGTCAACCTTTAAAAATGCCGAGCAGCAACCAGACCGACGACGGTCCCAAAGATGGAGTGAGCCCCTGACTGCACTCTGGGCCACTGAACAAATGAGCTAATGAGCAGTTTAGTTACTCGGGAGGGACGCGCTGCTCAGTGGACTCCTAAATACACTTCTCAGCTGAAATAGGAGGGAAATTCATTTGAAGATCTCCAGCATTTGACAGCAGAGAGTCTGTGTGTGTGTGTGTGTGTGTGTGTGTGTGAGTCTACGTCAATGCTGTCCTCAAACTTAACAGTCGAGCTATTTCTTGACGTATAAAAGCAGCTCAACTCTCATGTTCCTGCTGTGAAGGTCATGAGAAATCTGCACATTTGCATAGCCTTTAGATTTCATTAGCCTCTTATCAGCGGGGATGTTTGGCTGTGTCAGCAAATGAGAGAATATAGGGAGTATGTGCACACAGCCCAATCTCAGAGGTCACTACTGTATGAAGAAAAATACAAAATAGAGTGTAAACTAGAATAGAAACTCTGTGCATGCTGTCGGCATGACAACATTGGGGCCTTTTTCCGACTCTTTTTTCTTTTAAATTTCATTTGTGTTTCTTTATTGAATTGACCTTCTGCCTGGTTTTGTCTTCCCTCTGCTTCTGTAGATTGTCCACCTTCCACTACTGGAGCAGCTACTATGGCTGCAGCCGCTGCGAACACTAAGTGGGACCACATGACACCTCAAGACTCTCATTTCAGGCCGTTCCTCCGCGTCACGAACCGGCTAAGGTTGCAGCGCACACAACGGTGTTCTGGGCAACTGAACTGTGGTCGCTGGCAGGAAACAAGAGCCCGAACCAACCAAAAATCATCTTCAAAGAAAGTCACGTGAAATGTCTGCTGCCAAAATGGACAAATGATTAAAGGAGCGAGAGAAGAACGGCCACTTCCACCGAACAGTCCTCAGTTTTAGCAGGAGATCAACAGCGGTGTCCTCACAGCTCAACCTTCTTTGACTCCTGCCTTCTGGGTCTGAAAGACCAGCTCAGACTACCTCCACATCAGTCAGTACAAACAGCTGGCTCCTTTGGTTTGACGGAGAGATAAATGTCTTCTATCTGTCGATCTGGAGAACCAACAAAAACCATGTGGGGGAAAACGATAAACAGGCTTGTAGAACAACAATTACACATGGAAGCTGAGACGCAGGATGGGTCGTGTGCAGGGCCCGTTGAAAGCCCTCCTAACCAGTTTATTATGGAGGTGGCTGCTTTACGCTGTGGAATCTCTGGAAGTGGAAGTGTTCCGCTCCAAAGGGCATTCAGGGCGTTCAGGTAACAAAATACATCCCGGTGTCCATTTGTCCAGGAAATTGTCTTCCACAGAACAGAAGTGTGACACAGCTGCCAACTATCAAGATGGCATTGTGGCAGAGAGGCAGCCCCCTCAGAGAGGCGGAACAACCTCTCCTTATCTAGACCCATGACAATAACCTGCAATATCTCAAGAGGGCCAAAAGGACAAATCCCATCAACACCTGGGCCCCACACCCTGAAGACCCTGTCGATCAGGAGTCAGGAGGGCCTGCTGGTCAACAATAAGCAGCCTTTCTTGTGGCAGAACACATCTGTACCCACTGCTGCCTTCCTAGTGTGCTCAGTCTTTAATGGCCCAGCTCTTACTGGCTTACTGCTGTCACAATTTAGTACAGTTGTCCCCACGGTGTCATTGTGTCCCACTGTAAGTGGGGGCAGCCTTGCAGTTGACCTCGCCTCTGAAGAAATCAAAGCATCCTGCAATGCTTCACCAACAACAGCTTTAATGCTTGCGTCCTCCACGCGTTCCACATGAGAAAGATTTAATCTGTGTTTGTACGAGTGCAGGCAGGTCGCACCTCCATATTGCTGACTCTTCCCTCCTGGAAGGAACAGTCCTGCAGGTTGTTGGTGCAGATGTGGCGATATTTGCACCAGTGACAGGGGAAAACGCTGCTGACACACGAGGTGCATCTGAGAGAGAGAGAGAGAGAGAGAGAGACAGAGAAAGGGAGGGAGAGAGAGACATAGAGAGGGGGAGAGAGCTTTTCTGTATGAGGAACCAAGCAAGGCAGCACAGAACATGCTGGATAGACGGTGACAAATGCTGAGACCATAAAGAGGCTATCAGGCTTACGAGTTGAGCACAGAGCAGTTGTAGTAAATAAAGCTGGTGCTGATGAACTGATGTCCGGTCTCAGTGGATCTCAGGCTGAGCTGAACGACTCTCTGCTCTGCTGAAGACGACCGCACAAAGACGTGACGTTAAAAAAGACATCGCGCTTCGCGTCAGCGTGCACGAGCGCGCCACACGACTCACCGTATGATTGCGTGTGCACCGGCAGCTCTCTCAGTGATGGCGACATACACACCACCTGTCCTTTAGCGAGCACCTCTCCAGGGGTTTCACTGAGGTCATCAAACACACACGACACACCCCCTGACAGGGCCGGGACGTTCTGCACTCGAACGGTTAACTGCAAACGCACATCGTTGATGGGAGGTAAGTTCAACAGTGTGTCAGCCATCGCTTTTGCATTTTATTCAAACGCACACGTTTCTTTTTGCCATGACTGTGTTTTTTTCTTCATTAAAGTGGACGGAGTGCGTCTGCATACCTCTGTTGATGGAGAGGTGACGGACATATTACTTGGCGTCACAGAAATGTCCACACACTGGTCCAGCTTGGTGTTGAAGTGCTGAGGCTCCTCCCACTTCTCACATGCTTCCTGCCTTGAACACCTATACGGGTCAAAGGTCAACACTTTTAACAGCTTAATTATCTAAAACTTTGCCTTATTTGATCATTGACATTTTATTAGAAATAACCAACTGTTTTCTTTCAGTACACTTGGACAATAAATCTCTCATTAGTCGCGATCGTCCAAATCTCAACGGCTACTGACGAGCGGCTCTGAGGTCCGATGCCGATTTCCGAATGGATTTTTAACACGTCAGGAAAGAGCAGACCGGCCTTAGAAGAGATGGCTGTGAAGGCTCTTCACTTCTCAGGTCATTATTGAACATACAAAGATTGGGAAGAATAAAAAGTCTACAAAAAATATCTACGCCGATGGTGAAAAGACCAGTTGGGTCGAATGTTTCCACTCACTAATCTGGTCCCTGAGGCGCTGGTGGGGCAGCGGTTTATGAACGCTGTCATTAGTTCAGACTGACAGATGGACCTTCTCCACTCTCATTCCTGCAGATCTGCCAGTGATCCCATTTACTGTCGTTATTTTACAACTGCTGAAGGGCTAATCATGTAAATATCTTAACTTAGCCTGGTCAATATGATGGACTGTTGCCTTTACTTTGAAGGAGGACGCTAATTGGTGCTAATCCAAAGAGGGACTTCCTGCACCTGCCTGCTCTTTCAACATCAAAGATGTCTGGTGAAAACAGCCAGCATATGAAACAATTATAGCAACCTTAATGAAGCCTCACGGGAACAGGCGTGCACGTGCACACGCAAACCACACACTTGATTAATATTTTTCTTTTATCTGACAATCTCTCAATAAATGTAAAAGTAGAGGGAAGCAGGAGACTCCGGCTCGGCATATTAAATAAACAATGCGGCCTCGAAGGAGACGCTGATGTGCAGAATAATGGAGGGAAGGTGAAGCTGCTTACATGTTGAACAGGACACACCAGCCACAGTGAGGGTCTCCTGAGCCCAGACAGTCGGAACAGCTAGTGTACTGCTCACAGCTCTCCACTGGAAGTCTGCTCACCTGCAGCGGGCACAAGCACACACACACACACAAATGTTCACACCATTAACACCAGCATACACACAACACAATTCTGCTTAAGGTTTCTATGTCACTTATTAACGGGAATAAATTTAATGTTTTTCAATTTAATCCTTTTTAAACACAACAACCATTAATAATTTTATGAGTTGGTCTCACATTTGAACTTTGCTGCACTCAATTTAATGAAGTTGTTTTTTTTAACCCAGCGTTTTTGTTATTGATCCATGAAATGTTACTGCTGCATTATGGGTGAAAAGATGAAAAACGAGGTCATCTGACCGTGTTTGTGATAAAGAAAACAGTGCAAAATGTGGAGGTCACCCCTCCTCCTTGTGTAGGTACGGCTATTAAAACCATTTAGTTTGAAATAATTAAATTGTTTTTGGTGCATGAACGTTTCATTAACGGGCCTACTTTGAGGAAGGTCTGATTATCCTATACATTACACATCAATTCATGTATTTAATGGATGTACATGGGTACAGAAAATGTACTTTTTATAGATTCATAGAAAAATAAGTGTGTGTGTCTGTGTGTGCGTGTGGTTGATGATTTTCCATTGTCAGTAAGTTATCCTGCCTGAGGGTTGTGTGTCAGACAATTTCTCTTGACTTGGCAGACAGTGTGTGTGTGTGTGTGTGTGTGTGTGTGTGTGTGTGTGCGTGCGTGCATGTGTGTGTATGTGCGCATGTGTGTGAGAAAGAAAGCGAGAGAGACAGACAGCCGTGGGGGGTGGGGGGGATGGTTTGCCCATAAGACACTGCAGCAGGGATGCAGGACACAATGAAACCCAGTGACTGGTCTGTCTGTGTCTCATTGAAATGTTGATACATGAATACACTCTTTGTTTCCTTTACACACACACACACACACACACACACACACACAAACACACACACACACACACACTCCTGTCTCTTGTCTGAGCACATTATTAGGTCTTGTAAAGACTAACGCTGTGTTGCTGACTTCATTTTAAAAACTGATGATTCTGCACTTTCATTCATAGTTTTTATAAAATCCTGGCAAACGTGTTCAAATTACGCAATTGCTTGACTTTGACAGTGAGGTCTTCCTCCCTTACAGTGAAAGTGAATGTGAAATGACCCTTTGAGCTTTTTTCCATCTCAAAAACTAATTTCCTGTGGAGACTATTAGAATTGGAATCTTTTAATAAATTAACTGTCCATTTGAACATGATGTTTTTGTGACAATTATAGTGTGTCTTCACATCTATACAAAAACTAAACCTGATTAAACATGAAGAACGCATGACATCATGTCCCTGCGACTGTGTGTATGTGTGCATATACCTGTCTGTCACTCAGCAGATAGATGTACTGATGGTCTGGACTGAACACCATGTCCCTCAGGATCGGCTTTCCGTCCACCACTGTTACCGTCTCATAAAGCAAAGCATTCTGGGACGGTGATGGGATCCCATCCACACGGATCTGGAACAAACACAGGAAATCATATGTCAGTGCTTCAAAGTGACAAATGAACCTAAAAGCCACCTTTCGTTTGTTGCTTGCAAACCTATTTTTCATACTAAAGGCACCAACAGGACAGGAGCTCCTGTCCAAAGCTCTTCCTGCTGTTGACAGGCAGCATTTGTGGTGAGTTTGCTACTTCTGCATACCTCTGCTCATCTTTCACTTAAGTAATAAAGAAAACTCTTAGATCAACATCTCTGAGCGGATATACAGGGAAACCACACGCACTGTTGGGGAAATAAAAAGATAAAGGGAGTATGTTTTATAAAGCGACATGACAAGCAGCTTCTTAATGAGATGGGACAAGCACAGCCAACACGGCTTTTACCAATCTGGAACGAGGAGAATAGTATCAGACGGCTTTAGAGCTGATTTTATTTGGGCACAGGTTGGATCTAATTTAATGTTCAAAGCTAGCATACGCGCACACACAGACACCCTAACCCTAACCCTAACTTTCATAGGCATAATACATTAGCCAACTCGTTACCCTAACCATTCACTAACCCCCTAACCCTAATCCAAACCCTAACCCCAACCTAAAACCATGTCTTTCCCCTTAAACAGTGGTTTTGTTTTGAAGACCAGCAAAAATGTCATCAATTTGCTAGTAAAATGGATTTTGGTACTCATTATGTAGCATGTACAAGAACATACACATGTATACACATCCTGAATTATGCCAACTGGTGAGTTGAGAAATGACTTTACTAGAGCGTAGAACCTTTCGCTGGACAACTTTCCCCATCTTTTTGATGAGTTGTTCATTTCTAATAATACCTGCTGGGCAGGAAACATGAGCTGGATCTCCCTTCTGGATCATGACGAGCGTGATGATGAGTGTGTGGTTCAATAAAACTGTTTGACGGCTTGAAAACGTGGTGTGACACATCTCCCCAAACCTGCAGCCTCCCTCCCCGTGTCTGACCCAGAAAAACACCAGAGAAAAGAGGCGGGATGAAGGGGGTCTACAGCGCAGACGGGATGAGAGGCAGAACCACGCACAGAGAAATAGAAACGACTGAGGAAACACAGACAGAGGATAAAGAAATGGAGGGACAGGATCAAAAGAAAAATAGATAAATAGACAAGTAAGTAAAAGCTTAATCAAGAATATGGGGGCAATGAAAGAAAGGGGACGGCGTCTAGTGTGTGTAGTTATCTGAGTGTGTTAATTAGCTGCCTGCGTGTTAAAAAAAAACAGGATTAATTAGAAGTGCTGTGCCACACACACACACACACACACACACACACACACACACAAAAACCACGGTTTCACAATCTTTTTTTGCATGGAGACACACCAAGAGCAGCAGCAGCAGCAGCAGAGGGAGGAGACATTAAAGTAGGACACTGCAGCAGACGGTGAAGGCAACACTCACAGAAACAAGTGACAGAAAACTGCTCTAACTACACATTTTAATAGGCAAAAAAGTCTTTTACTGCCAACAGATTACAGATCATGTTTCTACTACCACCCTGAGGTTCTCAGGTACTAAAAACTGTCAATACTGTACGCAGATACACCCTGGACAGGTCACAGGTCGAGCCTCAAGCAGGGGGAGGGACCCGCAATGGACTCTCTCAGGCAAGCTTGGTTATAACCACCGTACCATCCAGTTGTTTATATTCAGCTTTGTTTCCATTTCTGTTCTTTACTTTAAGAAAATCCCAAAAATGTAACTACTCAGGAACAGAACAGAAGAAACGGAGGGAAGGAAATAGCTGAAATGTAACACAGTGATAGAGGAAGTGGCCTTTGACCTCAGCTGCCGAATGGAAATGAAACCATCAACACTGCTTTGGTCTGTTCAGGGAACACACACACACACACACACACGCGCGCACACACACACACACACTGCCCTGGTGGGCAGGTCTGAACATCCCAATCACAGCAGCGCACCGCTGTAGTGTCCGAGGAGTTCCTCACGCACTCTCCTTTGAAAGGACAACAGATGCATCTCTGGGTCCAGGCCCGGCCTTTGAGGAGGCAACTTGATCCTGTTCAGTGATCCGGCGGCTTCCTTCTATCACAGTTACTCCCGGCAAGTTAGAAAAATCCTTAATTTAATGGCCAGTTCAATGAAAACAACTCTTAAGGGTGAACACATGCCTTGTTTCAAAATGGAAAGTTTTCTAACAGCGAGAGACAGACAGAGACAGAGAGAGAGAGAGGGAGGGAGAGAGAGCTTCATAAATAAAATATGCCAGAATTTCAGCAGATATTTGGCTGACTTAAACCTCCCAAACTGTCTTTTAAACGGATTCATATGAAACAGTTTGTGGTGACACTAACTGCTTTCAGCGTGTCTGATTACACACAAGCAACAGCTCATACATTTCTGACAAACGAGCACAGGTTTTTTTATTTGGTTCCCACTGTTCATTTGGGCGATCGCATGTGTGCGCACATATACGGCTACATGCACAGAAACTACGCAGAGGTTTTGAATTACATTGGAATGTCAAGCAGCTGGTTACAGGCTTGTGTGTGTGCGTGTGTGTGTGTGTGTTGGGGGGCGTCTGTGGGGGTGGGGTGATGGTCTCGAGACCATCTCTGCCCCCGTGAGGCACTCTATATGTCCAGGTGGTGGTAGTGCTTATCTCTCTCCCAGAAGTCGTTTCCTGTCCGTGGCGTCTGTGAAGCACCTGTGTTGGTGGGCAATCACCAATTGTTGGGGCGATCAGTGAGAGTTCTTTATGGCTGCGTGGGTAATGGTGCTAATCCACCAGTTGTCTTGGTGTCCGTCTATAAAGCCTCCTCATGTTTCCTCTCTTAAGAAGGAGCGAGCGCAGCTCGAGATTCCGTTTGGCCTGTTGGGAACCATCTGTGGCCATCTCAGCTGTAACTCAGGCCTGGGGGGATGAGGGGTGGGGGGGGCCTGATTGAAATACCGTTACCACAAGCCTCATTGGGAATCAGGAGGCCAGGCTACAGCTGGGGGTTTTCAACAGGCAGCAAGGGAGGGGAGGAGGACCAGCTACTAAAACCCTCCTGACAACTTCCAACATCTGGCCGGCCAGCCCTCAGGCCTCTCTGAGCCGGGCAATACGAGCAAGAACGGTTAGCTTTGGGGCAGAGCCATGGTTAGAATGTACCATCACCCACCACGGCTGCATGCACCCTCTACACAGACGCTCAGGAACCACGCCCCCTACCATACCTCCTCCAGCATCAATGAATCTGCAGTGAGCAGACTTATGAGCTACCTTGTTAAATCACACACTGGGGCGGTGGACCCCACGTTGCTGTGTTCAGTGATGATGCCTGGATTACAGAGGCATTGATGCCGTCCACCTGCTCCTCCACTGCTTCATGAGACAATCAGGCTTGCAAATGAAAGGTTTGCTTCGTTTCTATTGCCCTCATCTCCACATGTTTCGTATTCTTCATCGCCATGACTACTGCCCCTGGTCATGTGGCCACTATTATACGTGAGGATTACATATGAATAAATGGGAAATTGAAAAATCAAAATGACCATTTGAGAGATCCACCTCCTTGATCCAAACACTAAATACTGTTCGGTTTAGCTATTAGCGCCCGAGGGAGGAGGAAGGGCAGCGAAGGGTGAAACAGGCAGGGAGGAGGCAGTTAAGCTTATTAGTTCCTCCCCATCCTGCCAATACACACTCATGCACCACACAGAGACTACCTACTAATGGTTTTAACCCCCGAGGTATGCGCGCACACACACACACACACACACACACTCTCTCTCCCTCCCTCTATAAACTGACAAAGGACAAAGGAGGTGAATGAGGCAATGGGACAAATATGTCTTCTTGTCTCAGAAACTGCATATATGGTTAAATTATGAGTTCACTTTTGCTGCGGGTCACAAAGACAGAAGGAAATAAAGAGTTGACCATTTGGCGTCTCCTCTATGGCCTCGCTCCTTTAAACGTGAACCTTAGCTGGGCGCTTGTGCCGGCTGTGGTGTGAGACATGATCCCTTTAGACCTGCCACCAAAATGTGGTTAAGGCCAGTCTGTCGCCTTTCAACAGGTTTGTACCAGTTTACACCTGCATTAAACAGACATCCCTCTGCCATCCATCAATATGATGGATTCCTCTTCCTTCCCTTTGCCCACTGAAAAATAACTCATTATTCCTCTCGGTGCTGCTGTGAAACTAAACCAATAATCAGTAAAGAACCAGAGTTGAGATGCTCTGAAGTGGCGCTGCACTACTGCCCTGTGAGCAGAGGGGAACAGGGCCAGATGCATTCACTTTTATGCTTATGACACATTTCTTACTTCCTTTAAATGGATTTGGCCAACCGCCCCACAATTCAACGCATCTGCAGTTGACTCTTACGTCATCGTGCACTATATACTTGTGCTACATCAAATTTGACCTTGGGCTGTAAAAGAGTCTGAGAGATCCTGGGGGAGCATAAGAACACTCCCTACTGATTTACATTATTTATCGGTGGACTGTCAGATTAATTCACTACGTTTGAAGACATCAGCTCTGAGAAGGCTGACAAAAGCAAATTCTATGGTGGGTCAGAATTATCATCTCCATGACAACAATTGCTAATGATATAATGGCAAATCCTTTAAATATGTGTTGGAATAAGATGGAAACGAGAATACGAGAGAGCGAGAGAGAGCTAGAGAGAGAGAGAGGTGTAAATAATCTTAAGCTTCTTTGGAGAATTGAAAGATTTACCCGTTCTTCCATCATCTCCTTGGCAACTGAATAACAATTAATCTGACTAGGTGCAGATCGTGTTTTCTGCCGTGTGTGATTTTTGGTGTGGGCTGTGCTGATGCAACTTTATCCATCCTCCATGGTGGAGGGCACAAACAGAGGGACAGCAAAAAAAGGAAAAGAGGATGGAGAAAAAGGAAAAACCCCATTTAAAAAAAACACCACCAGAGAGCGTATTAAAAACGTCGCGAGAGCGCCTGATTTCAGTATACCGATTCAAGTCCTGAATGCTGCCTATTAATGTATAATACTCATATTTACATCGTTTTAATTAAAGGGAAGCACACTTTGCACTAATGAACTGCTTTGAAAGCGGAAGAATCCGGTTGAAATGCACTTGAGTCAGACGGTGAGGCGTTGTGGATGGACTGACTGGTGGAATCTGTCTTGATCTGTTGAAGGAACAGGCTGCTGCCTTTCGTCATCTTAAAATGAAATGAACAGACGAGTGGACGCAGCTCCCCTCAGCAGATGAAGTGTGCTGGAAATCAAGTAAAATCAATCGCACTTTCTCAGAGTGTCTTCTATTGATGTTACGAGAGACTAAAACAGATTAAGACAGCAGAAAGTACACAAAAGGAATCCTGGATGATACTGGAAATAAATAAGCAGCAGAGCCAGAGAGTGTGTTTTCCTGGAAACTATTTGCTGATCACAAGCGCAAATGATGCCCAGATAGTCATTTTAACAGAGTTAGAGAAGCGTAGAATATAAGGGGATGGGACTGGACTAGAGATGGACCCAGGAAAACATCTCCAGCCTGATTTAACTGCAGTGGAAGCAAATCCCAAAGTGTTGACAGCTCGCTTATGTGACGGCAAGAAATCTCCTGATTTACTGTGTTTGAAGACTTGTGTTTGTATCAGAGTGACAAAGAGCAGCCGAGGCAGGAATGTTTCAGTAAACTAAACACGGCGGCGTCCACCATTTTCACTGGTTCTCAGGAGAAAAACTTGGATCTAACTCGGTTCCAAAGAGAGAAAAAGAGCGCTCGACTTTTCTTGTTGCGCATCTTAAACGCAGCAGCGACGAATCCTAAAAGAAAAGCTTTCCTCGGCTTTTTGCCGCACTTTGTGCTTTTTTTTTTACTTTGTTAAAGTTTAAAGACCACTCAGGAGTCACAGGTTTATTTCTGGCTCAACCGTCAACAGAGCTGGTGCCTTGCTGACCCTCAGGTCATGTGACTTTCCAATATGAAGTTTTTCCCAGCTAAAGCTTAAAGTTAGCAGTTCAGAGCATCTGCTGCTGTCGGATTCATTTGATTTTCTACTTTCTTTGTGGAGATGTGGGTTACAGTCAATAAAATAGAATAAAGCCTCCATTTTCTGCTTGGTCACCTGCTTTCAATGGTTTGGTAAATTCCTATTAGGTCAGACAAGTCGTGATGTTTTCCCCTCCATTCTAATTCAATTATCAGAGCAGAATTAGAAAAGGCTGCAACAATAAAATTAGCACGAAGAATTTATAGTAAAATAAAGAGATGGAAAAGGTTGGGAACCGGACTGAAACCCAACTGACGGCTTCACCACAGGTTGTGTTAACGCAAACGGCAACAGACGAGTTTAACAGGAACCGAAATTTTAAATGTTACCTCTGCTTTTTGATTCCAAGATGAACGGCTGAGAGCCAATTAATTTCTGTATGAAATAAACGCCATTCACTTGAGGGGATGATGAAACTTGAGGCAAGAAAACATGCGTGCACACACGCGCGCGGGCGATCTGTGAAGTGGGTCAGGGTGTTCTGTGAACATCAGGCTGTGATGCCGGAGGAAACGTTAATTAGAGGAAAGACTGTTAATGAGCTGAGCACCATCTTGGACTGAAAAGTTCCAAATTTCCGTCTTGGTTACAGTCAGGCTGGTGCCAGCTGGAGAATCAGGTGAGTTGTATGAAAAAAGTGCACGTGGACTATTATACAACCAGCGTGGTGCCCACCAGACGACCTGTCTGTGATGAGCTGTCAGAACCCGACGTCCTGGCAACATTCGTTTTATATACATGAATTAAAATCCATCTTGGTCGGAAGCCCAATGCATCCTGGGTAAAACTTAACTAAAACGCGAGGGTCTGGTTATCACAAAAGTAAAGGCCAAACGCCCACTTGCTCTTAAAAGCCCGTTCTGTTGTTACGTTTTTTCTTTCCCACCAAACACGAAGCGATTGGTCTTCTAACCTGTGGAGGAGTCTCCAGGAGTTGGTTTAAGCTCGTGATTATCCCACCATCCACATTTCTGGCTCCAGAATAACCGTACTGTGACTGTATTGGCTAAACAAAGAGCAAAGTAGTGCTTTTGTATTCTCACAACAGCTGGCTGAAGGGTAATTTTGTGGTTTTTGCTGCGACCTGGGAGGTGAAGATAATGACACAGCAATTAACAACCGAATGAACAATCATGATGTCATATTTTTAAGGTCCAACACTCCAGCTGAGGGGTCTGAACTGGTTTATTCTAGCGATTGCCAGGGTATATCTTAAATTAGACGGCATCTTTTGTTCATGTGACCCAGTTTCAGGTGCTCAGCGGATCAAATATAAGCCCTCTCTTCTCCTCCTCTTTTCCCCAGCTCATCCTCATCCTTGTTTTTCCACACATCCTCCCCTCCACCGTCACCTCCCTGGCTCCGCACAGCTCAGCTGAGCTACTGATCACTATGCTGATCACGTCTGTCTCTGCGCTGCATGGAGAGTTACGGGCAGCTCTCAGCCGCTGGAAAGAGAATCCTCTGACTGGTTTTTAATACCGTCATCTGACAGCTACACTGCACTCAAACACCGCTGACTTCTCATTTTTCCGGGTTTCTGTCCTCATGGCTGCTCGGTGTGACATCTATGTTATACAAGCCACATGTTTTTGAGTGTGAGGGGAATTCTGATGGCTGTGAGCCGTCGCCACGAGCGCAGGGTGCTGCTGGGGATAGATGGGCGCTTGTGCTGTTGCCAGTGAAATGATCAGGTAACTTGGCTGGTTTTAATCGGCTGTATAACTAAAATAAGCGCTGCAAAACACTGTTAAATGATCATATTTGAGGGGGGGGGGGTCATAAATTTCTCTTTGTAGAGAGAAATTTAGAGTAGAGTGAAAAAAACAAGCTCAAACACACAGACATGAATTTTAGCCTTAATTATTAAGGTTTTGAGTCATGATGTGCTGACTGTCCAAGACATCCATGAATAAAATTGGCCTTCTTTTTTTTTTTTTTTTTTTTTTAAATAAAACCAGGCCATTATGTAGTTTTTTTTTAACAGCACATTACGGTGCTAAAACAGATATTTTGCACAGTAAACACTAGCAATTTTAACAGCACAGTAGCAACAGAAAAACCCTGTTACTGCAAGTGTGTGTGTGTGTGTGGCGGGGGGGCGTGCAGCACCCCTCCATCAAGTGCTCCCGGTTGTTTTTAAAAATGGCAGCAGGTGTTTGTCTAGAGATCCATTTTTTAGAGCCGCACTTCTTAAATTTCGCCCTCGGCAACAGCGCTAACCGTTAACATCCTGCCGTGCGCTCCTGTGACGCTGCAGCAGAGCGGAGCTGGTCAGCTCCGCTTCAGCGCAACAGTCTGGCTGCTGATTAAGTTCAAAATTGATTGATTGGGTTTGTGGTTGTATAAAAGCTTACTGTTGCATGTTTTATGAAATGGCAAACAGCAGCGGCGGCACAAGTGTAAACGTAGTAAATAATAAATATTTGTTTTAGGGGATGCGCTAACACCGCTCACACACAAACGTTAGTGGACCACGAGGTCGGCTCGGACTCTTCACTCAGACTGTTTCCGATTTAGATCGGGCGTGGCAGGAGTCTGCTGGCTCAGCCTTCACACACACACACACACACACGTGCACACGCGCACACGCGCACACGCGCACACGCACACACACACACACACACAGTTACAGAATATTATGTACATGTGCAATGGAAGACAAAGCGCATAGGATGGTTTGAAAAGTGAGAGTGAGCGAGCAAGAGATGTCATTTGGAAGAAACTATGGATTACACTGCAAAACACAGTCAACAAGAAGAAGGTGGGGTGGGAGGGGATAAGGATGATGAGAGGAGACAGTGGAGAGAGTGAGATGAAAGAGCAGACAGAGAGAAAAGTAGATGAAGTCATTTCCCAAGGTGAGTCCTGACAGCACAGACACACGGCTGAGAAACCTGTGTGTGTGTGTGTGTGTGTGTGTGATTGCGTGCATGTGATTGGAGTATTTATGCACCTATGCAAAGGGAAACAGTTTATATTACATTCTGAACTGCGCCAGGAAAAAAAGAAAGTGTGGCTCCTTCCATTTTAACAGCCTACTTATTCGAAAGTAAGTCAGAGAGGGAAAATGAAGCTGACAGATAAACAAAAAAGCTTTGCTGCAGACTGAATTTCCTTGTTTGTTTCACCCTTCCAGTGGCGGAATTATTTTTGGGAGAAGCAAATGATTAAGGTTTGTCCTTGGAACACGCACGACAACAGAAGTTGCCATAAACAGACACGTGATGACTGAGCTGGAGTCTCAGAAATGACTCCATATGTGTAAAATCTGTACATACAAATGTTGAGAGCATATGGCTTCTGTACAAATTTGATCAGCAGAGCAGAGACAGACAGGAGTGACAGCAGCTGCTGTTAGCATGCTCCCATAAACACCTGCTGGCAGATCTGCAGACCATTGTGAGACAACATCCTGCCGCTGCTCTGGGGGCCATCATCAGCCAACCACCTTCACCTTTAACCAGCCTGGATCTACGCTGACCGCTGTGCAAACGTAGGAATCGTAAAGTCGCTAATCAAATTTACACATTTACAACGCACTAAAGGTGGCGGTTGGGGTGGGAGCTGGGGATGGTGGAAAAGAGGAAGAAGACAATGACTTTCACTCTAAACTGTGAGTTCAATGTTATAACTCAAGGAATGAAAGCCCTTATCTGGCTCTGCTCATGTGAACACGGAGAGGGTGGAGCCCACATGTAAACGTGTGACCATGTATATAAAATGCCATCAGGCTGCATCTCAAAAACACTCATGCATGAACAGGTTGCTCCCGTCTATAGCGAGCGGAGCCGACACCTCTAAATACGATCATATCTCCATATCACAGGGAGAAATGTTGAGGATCCCTGAATTTAGAGCCAATCACAACAAAGACGGCAGTAGCCGTCTGTGTTGCTGCCATCGCAAATGCACTCGGTAATAACTCTGTGTCATTCACCCGCAATCTGGCAGTGGTCAGCCGGGAGCACCGTCAAACTGGCCGTGAGCCTGCAGCAAAGATTAACCACAAAGTTTGGTTTCATTTCAATCAAAACTCCACAGAGAGAAAGAAAAACGGGAACAGTTGCCAGGGGACACGAGAGCGGTTGGAACAACAGTCAATCTGCCACTTTACCTGAACCAATCTGTGACTTTAGCTCATAAATACCAAAGGGAACTCCTGTGGCGAGGCAGATAAGGATTCTCCTCACAGGTGAATCAACGCAGGTGTCTCTCAGTGACACAAGTGTGCAAGTAAGTCAGTAATCACATGATTATTGTTAAAGACGCCCAGAAACTGAGATCTGGTCTGTTGCCAGAGTTCTGCTCTATAATAAGACGGAGAGGTGCAGGTGCAGGCAGCTCCTAATAATAATCATCACTGATATGAATGTGAATCCACAGATTAATTTCCCTCTCTGGATGTTCCAAGCCCACTGCTGGAACAAAAAAAAAATGTTTAGAAAAAAGGAGAAGCAGGTGCAGACTGCTCGCTTACAAACACGCATTACTGTCATTAGAATAAAACCCTCAATTCCCTGTCGTCTCATTAGCCTATAATGGCTCTGTTCCCTCTGAATGCCAGAGCTGATTGGTTGACTCATCTCCAATAATTCACTTTGTGCTAATGGAGGATGGAAAAAAGAAGGGGAGAAGTATTCATTTTAATTTAAAAACTCTGGAATAAAGACAGAAAAGGCTTCCGGTTCTTGGAAATCTGCAGAGTGACGAAAATGAAAAACAAGCTCATAATTTTCACAGTTTGACATAAAGATGCACAGCTGCATGACAGCTGGAGCAGCAGTAGCAGCAGCCGATACTCCGATACTCTGCTGTGGAACTGCGCAAACACCAGTTCTGACTTCGGATAACCTCTTCATGACATTAAAACAAAATTATTCCCAAAAAAAAAACGGGCAGTGAAAACATAATTAGCCCGCACACTCGTTTTTCTGTGTTCATTATATCGTCATTTCACAAAAGCTTGCCCCTTAAATCACGGCGATGGAAGATGTTCTCTCTGCTCGAGCCCATCGGAGCTCCGTTCGGAGGCTAGAACACTTTGTTACCATAAAGAACCTGCAAGAGTCCTGTAAAACGGCAAGTCACAGCGGAACACTGACCCAGAAGACTCCCGAATCTCACCCACGGCCTGCAGACTTAGTCCAGCAGTGCTAGAGGGTGTGTGTGTGGGGGGGGGGGGTGGGAGGTGCAGTCACTGTAGCGTGTCTCCTTCTGCCCCTTTGGCCTGTTTGTTTTGGAAGCACAACAGAGCACTGCTGACTGACACACACGCACCCATCCTCTGGAGATCCAGGCTCCAGCTTCCTGCAGCCTCGCTCACATCAACCTCTCCATCAGCCAATCAGCCGTTTCAGTAGCCGTTCCTTCCAAACTCGGGTCATTATTGGCCCTGTCTGAACTTGAAAGTACAACCAGAGATATATAACCCGATTAAAAGATGACTGCTTTTACTCAAAGGAGTAAAAAGGTGTTTAGAGGGAAGGAAAACTGACAAATAAGAGATGTAAACGGTCATGCGGGGAGGATGATAAGATGTGATGGACAAACAGGGGCACAGATCAGATTTAGGAGTGTGTGTGGCAGCAGGGGAATCTCTGATTTCAATCCTGAATCACAGGAAAACACTGATATAATGTTGGGGAGCGAACTGACGGCCTTGTTGATCATCCCTCTTTAGGTTGGTCAAGAAAATGGAAGGGAATGAATGGAAAAAAAATGGAAAAGTGTGCAGGATACATAATGCACGAGGAAGCCAGTGACAGCTGCTGTGGGCTCCATTACTGCACCGTAACGGCGCTGCACTTAAGACGCCATGACATCATGCTGTGACATCATGCTGTGGCCTCGGTCCACACCACAAACATTCGAAGCTGACATGTAAATTTCCCTGACTGGATAAGAAAGCAGCTGTGGCGGATGGCGTGAACGCGTCCGCGTTTACTCCGACACAAGCGCAGCAGTGAGGCGTCAGCAGCTGAAGTGAAAAAATAGATTTAGTTGCCGTGAAGCTTTTCATAATTGTGACAGTCGTTGCAGCATATCAAGCCAAATACAGACGTCTTTATAGTTGATACTGCAAAAGTGCACAAATCTGTGAAACGCTATCCACGTGGCTGAATAGCTGATCTAAGAACTGTCCCTAGAACGGCACAGAAAACAAAGCAGGCATGGATTTATGTACCTTATGTTAATCCATTCCTCTTTGTTGACCTGAATATGACAACTTGACTGCCTCTGGTGCGTCTGAATTCACCTATCAAAGAGGTTTTGGAATTTAAGAGTCATACAATAACGTCTCTGCTGCTTTCTGAACACTTACAGGCCTGATTTTAAAGGAATAAACCAAAAGCACCCCAACATGAGCCACCTTCTGAGCAACAGCCCAGGAAGTGCTGAATGTACAGCTCATTTGTAACATTCAAGGTGGTCAAAAAGGCACTTTTACCATCACAGACCACTGGAAAAGGAGGAAGAGGAGGCGGCAGCTGTACTAAGCATAAGCCAAATGTACTTTCTCCAGCAGCATCTGGAGTCAAATCAGAGCCACTCTCACCAGTCTGTTCCACACACAGACACCACCTCAGGCTACTCCTCTGCTCTCCCCCATCGGTGGCTCTTGGAGGTTATTTGTCAGAAGAAAAGCTGCGCACATCAGTGAATATTAAAGCAGCAACTGTGTAGGAGGAGAGGTGAGAAGGCTGAACAGCCCCCATTTGTATTTTTCTTCGGGCAATTAAAATTCATCACTCACATGGCTGCAGAGTGGAGAGGATTGAGGGGTCAACGTGGCAGGAGATCATTTGTTCCTTTATTAGCTGCTGATGTGGAGGAGTGTTTCTGCGGCCTTGGGGAGGTGACGCACAGTTAAGGCTCAGAAACATTTGAACAGTGACACAACCTTCGTGGTCTGGGCTCGGCATCCCAGCGTCCCACCACACTGCATTTGAACTGGAATCCAATTCATTCAGGGGTTTCAACAAAAACATCCCATAAACCAGCTGATTGGCGCGCACGTAGTCGGCTCACAGCAACAGCTTCCAGGTTCAAATACCACATCTGGACTTAGTCCCAGACCTTTGAACTATTGTCCCCCATACAAGCCTTTGTAATAGTATCAGATTGGAGCTCAAGCTAAGTTAGCGAGGAAGATCGTAAAGCTTACTTAAAAAATATTTAACCTTATTAAAAGTCAACCGACCTCCCAAAATCTCCGCTTTATAAGTTGAGCTCTTGAATAAAACTGTATCGACAGCTTGGATGTGGGCTTTCTTCCCTTTGCTTTGGAATTAATAGCTTTAATGAAGGCCAACTTGAAGTGAGCGCGGCAAAACTGTATCAGATCGGTATCGGGTGTTTATTCAGTATCGGGATCGGATCGGGAGCTGAAACACTGGATCTGGACAAAGCTACTTGCTGTATTGATAACATCGATCCCAGGAGGGGATGCAGCTTTCAGAGTCAACTGTCCAATTATTTGTGGACCCTTGAAAAAGACGCTAGGATAAATTAATGTCCAAATATTTCTAGGCCTTCGCAAAGTGGCTGTATTTTATTGAAACTCGTGAAAAGTGTTGCCTTTTAAATGTGAAGGTCACAGTTTCAAAGACTCTCGTTGCACATCATTTTAAATGGAATCGTCAACTATTGTGCTACGATCTGATGCTTTTCAAAATCAAGCAATGCTGCGTTTGATGGGAAACTTAACCCCTTTCTTTGGTGCTGTTTTGTACTCTGTGCAGCTCCGCGTGTCTCTCCAGAGGCCAAAGTCGGTCCTGCAGAAACAGCAGGTTTTGTTGCCAGACACACAGCAGATACTTTGTGCTGCCAACAGGGATGTTCTTCTGTCAGGCAGCTCTGCAGCTTCCTGTCAAGTGAGGTGAGGCTTCCCGACACGAAAGAGTCGAGAGCGTCAGAGTGACTGATCCCGCGCCAATCACGGCAGCACGCAGGACTAGGGCACAGGAGTGCAGAACCGCTGCCGTCATTAATAACAACAACTGCGGTTCAATGTATGGCGGTGGTACGGATGGAAGCAGAAAACGCAAAATAAAAATACAACCTGACGCAAACATAAGGAAAATAACCATCGTGAGTGATGTGAAATGTTGAATACTGCACCCATTTGTTGGCTTGTTGCAACCTAAATTAAAAAAATAAACATTTTATGGCAAAAATAGGCTTATTGTACTGGAAAAAATATCATTCTGTAAGTGCACGAGTTGGGTGGAGCTGTAGGAATTAAAAATAAATCGTAACCAGTGTTGAGTTAGGAAGTACCAGTGAGGAAATAAACATCTCAAACGTACTGTATAATCAGGCCTTTTCTGCAGCGGCTCTCACAGGCTACTTTTCTCCCACGGTTTTTTCATTTTCGCCAGTGACGTAAAACAGTTCTTCTGTAACTCAGCATTAGCCTGAAGAGCATCCTAAAGCAACCCCGTTGTCACCGTACCTTCTTCAGTTGTCCGCTGCGCGTTCCGACGAACACCACCGTGTGTTCTCCGTACGTGTATGCAGCCACGGCGCCCATGCCCTCCGTCCGGTCCTCATAAAGTGGGTTTCCTTCAATAACCCGCAGGCCTCCGAGCGGCTGGTTCAACACCAGACCGCAGAAATCATCTCCGATCTTCTTTGGCTGTGACAGTGGGAGAGGGAGAGATCATCAGTCCATGTTGATGATGCCCAGATAAACACGTGTTGAAACATGTCCTCTTAACTCCTCCTTTCCGAGTTAAAATGACATATGAGAAAATGATATTTTCTTTCTGTTTATACAGAATCTGAACATAATCCAGCACTGCTGTTTTCTTTATTTACTTTGAAACCAGTAATGGAAAACATGTAGAAGTTATACATGTCAGTTATAAATAAAATCACCATGGTTAGCTAACTGTGGCTAATGCTAGCCAACCGTCCCAAACACATTTGCTCATTCTAAAGGATGATCATCTTAAATTACCCAGAAGTGCCTATATGAGCCTAAAGACGTCGGCTGATGGTGCCTCCGCTGTGTCTGTGACTGACTCGTGAGCTGACATCTGTTCCTGGTATTATTGGTTTAAATCTAGACCTTGACAGTCACAAGAATGATGTTTTCTCCCAAAAGAGCCATAAATAGAAAGAGATAAACACAGATGAGGCGCCACTTTACACAGAAAAACATACACTCAAGGACATTCCTCTTCGAGGTGAGGAGAAAAGTCAGAGCGGTTATGGAATCACTGATGTGATTAGGTGAAGGTGCTTTCTGTAGTTTCAAGATAAAGAGCCATAACTAGTACACTTGTAAAACAAAAGTAGCACGTGTATATAATAGATCTACTGATCTAATTCGTAGATCTACTGAAGGGACTAAACGCGATGCTGTGTTAATAATAATTCTGTGCTCAGACGAGGAGCTGCTGGCCCGGACTCTCCACTCCCTGGATGTGAGTGCAAACAGGTGAAAGGAGACTTTTAACATGCAAAACATTTTCATTAGCGCTTCTGATTTTCATAAGATGCTGTGTTAAAAATAAAATTCTATTGAGCATCCTTACAATCATCTCTGCAGCACTTCGCATATCTGCAGTCCAGAGTACAGAAACAAGGTGGGGTTGGTTTATTACAGGGTCCACGCGCATAAAAGCACATACGGGAGATGGTTCCCACCCTGTCATTAGTGGGTTAAAGCCCCAGTACGTCACGGCAGCAACGCGGCACCACGCATGTTGGACTACACTTAGGAGGACTCGGCTCATCTCACTCAGCGACACTAATTAAGAGTCAACTTTTGTTGAGGGCTGTTTCAAGTCCTCCAAATAGGGCTGCAGTACTCACAGAAGCATGTTTTATCAGCCATTACTGAGCTGGTGGTATTACAGCAACAGGTTACATGATGATCTGAAGGTCAGCCTTGTTTTCTGTCAGCACAACACTTCCAAATTTAAGTGCACGCAGCGTCCGTGGTAAACGTACTGTATACAGCAAATATTGTCTTGGATATACCATTACTGATCAACAAAATCGCCTTTCTTTGTCCTCCTGATTTAGTTGAGCGAAAAGAGAACACACAATGCACCCGACCCCCTCGGCCCCTCCTGCAGGTGGTGAGCCCACGGGAAGGCAAAAAACGAATACCGCTTTTTAAAAGAATGATTTAGGTTGTTCAGCTAAAGTTCTGGAAGCACTCAGCTGCCAGGTAATACAACAGGCTAATAATATAAAGCAAATTACAGGAAAACTGAATATAGAAATGAAAAGGCAGAAGATGTTTGTTTCATCTGTCACCATCTTGGGAAAAGGTGGACGGGAGGATATCGAAAGTCTGTGAAATTTGGAGTGTTGCAACACCCTCTGATGCGACGCCCGAGTTATTCTGAGCTTTACAGAGAAGGGAATTATGAAGTGTGTGTCCACAGACAAGCCGCTCTCCTGCCTGCATCCATACACCCACAGACTAAACGTCACAAAAGTCCCTTTAGATTAATGCTGCCTGGGCTAATATCGTTACATGAGCACTGAACTAAACATTAGCGAGCTCACCCGCTCCCTGCTGTTTATGATAGAAGGTGTGTGTGTGTGTGTGTGTGTGTGTGTGTGGGGGGGGGGGGTCACGAGTCACCAGAAAGTCTCTGCTCCTTTGTCAATGCCTGTGATACACACACACACTACAGTAACATGGGCTATCAGTTAGATGGTTGGTAACAGCCCAGCCTGTCCCCTAGACCTACTCAGGCCCTGGCATATTTCCCTGCAGGGTTCCCATGGTTACCAGTGCAGGCCATTCTCAATGAATAATCAACCCCCCAACCCCAGTGACCCAGAATAACCCACCACAACCTGAGACATTAATTCTTTCTTTTGTGCTGGAATTTTACAGAAACCAGCGCTCTCCATCGGTGGAGGTGTGCATGTGTGGGCGTGCACGTGCGTGCGTGCGCACGCACGTGGTCGCCTGCAGGCAGCCTCTGGCAGATGATGTAGAAAACTCTCAAAGGGCAAGAAACAAAGACCTGAGAAAAGGGAGAAAGAAGGAGCGACTACTTTTCCTTTTCACCTCTCAACCAGAAACAGGTCTCCAACACTTATCGTACTATCGTACCGACAGGAAGGGCTGCTCACGCAGACTCTGCCGTTTAGGAGTCACATGCCCTTGGCTACGTGAGCACAAACAAACAAACGTTACGCGAGGACTAAAGAAGATTGGCCTGACCTGTCTAACGAAGGTTCAATCCTATTTCTCACCGTGTGAATGCAGGGCAGCTCCTTGTTGAGTAACCATGGCAATGACAGCCGGCCTTCACCACGATAGCAGGAACGGATCCTCTCTCTCATGGCTAGGTTAATGTCATGGAGGGTAAACAGGCAGAGGACAGTCTCTCTGGGAGGGTTGGACCGATTCTTCTGCCCCTGAGATCAGGAACAAACGAGGGATCAGTCAGGAAGAGAGACAAAACTTTGGTAAAACGTTTCAGATGCTACATTTGAAAGGTAACGGCAGAGAGAACAGCAAGGTGGACCCTAATAGAGTTGCCAGTGAGTGTAGTGTTTTCAGATAAAGGACTTTTTAAACTTTATTTAACCACAGTAACAAACTACAGTAACATTTTAGTGAATTCATACAGTTCTGAAGTGGATCCAGGAAAGAGAAGGTGTATAAAGAGGAAACGCGAAGGTGCTTCACCTGCGAGAAGATGACAAAGAGGACGTCGTCCTCCTCAGACAGGCCGAGCGCCTGGGCCAGCCGCCGTCCTGGTTTCTGTTTGTAAGCAGCCTGAACCAGGCGGTACTCCACGCCGTCTTTGGTGCAGCCCAGAGGAAACTCCACGTACGAGTAGAAATCCGTGTCATTGGAACACATTCTGACAATCTTTGAAGTGAAGAACTTCTCCCCGCCGGCGTCCATTTGTGTCAGCTGTGTGTCCAGCTGCAGAGTTAAAAAGTAGACGTAGGTGCGGCTGGAGAAGCCGTACACGTAGTAGATGTCGAAGGCTGGGTACAGGGACAGCGTGTCCGAGGGGATCTTGATCTGTGAGGAGACAAACTCGTCCTGGTAGACCAGTGAGAACATATTCACGCTCTCCTCATCTGCCACAAGCTTCCTGCTGGACAGTGTTGGAAAATATTCAGACTTTCCATCGATGGCAGCCCCGATGAAGAGGCGACTGCCGCTCCTCTCCGGTTTCTTACTCTTGGGGTCACTTGTCCAGTCATCCTCTCCTACGACCACACCTGCGCGGAACGGAGGAAGCAAACTCAACAAAACGGTTCTGGCGATAAAGACTTGCCATAAAGTTGGAGCGAGGCCGTCAAAGCTCCATCCTATATTCAAAATACCCTCTGTGCTGAGTTAACAAGCTGCCACATTCAAGCTGGATTTTGAACGGGCCTCAACTGTGGGTGTTTTATGGTCGGAATTTAAAAGTTATCTGGGGCAACATTCGTGTTTATGGATTTCAGATTGTTCAATTACAATTCGGGGGGAGCCGTTCACCGACTGGCTTTCTGTTGTGTTTGGCAAATTATTCCAAACAGGAACAATGACAACCAATAACACAGCAGCAACACACAACGGGCTTTAGAAACGGCATAAACGAGAGCGAGTGGCGTGGTTGGTAGACTGCAGCTTCATAATATGGAGGCATTCTTTTCTCTCCCTTGTGAAGAGGCAGCTGACGTTCAGTCTCATTACAAGATGGGAAAATAGTTTGCTCTGAACATTTTGTGAGCTGGACGCTTAGAAATCACACAGAAATTAGACAAACAACTACATTAAAATGATCCATGCTTCCCAATGACAGAATGACCTGATGGAGTGCTACAGAGTGTACTTTAGTATGCATTATATTGCAGCCACTGTTTGCATAAACACTCCATTTCCTCAGGAAGAACATACAGTTCAATATACCGAAGATAAAAATGGCAGCATTGTTAAAGGCTGACAGCTCATATTTCCATTCATTATTTGTAGACCGATTTGTTTAGTTAAGCATTCAACATGTGAGGAGCTACACAATGCCTGTAAACGCGCTACACTGATTTTCCTTGATAACCTGTCCTGTTGGTACACAGCATTGAAGGTTAATGTAAAGACAAAATAAAAGAAAATCAACAATTTGTCATTGACTCTCATAAGCGACACCGAGCGTCCAAATCAGCCCAACATGCTGCCGATGTGGCGATCTGGTAGGAGGTAATGAGTGTTGACAAGCGTAAATATGACTAATCGGCAGCCTTGTCCTGCCAGTCTCTGCAGTTGTTGTTTTATATATATCTGTATAATAAACTGTTGGCATCTGTAATGAGCTGGCGCCTCATCCGGGGGTGTATCCTGCCTTCACTCGTGTGCAGCTGGGATAGGCTCCAGCACCCTCCCCCCCAGCGACCCCAGAAGGGAGACAGTGGTCATGGAAAACAGAAAAATTGCTGGCAGACAAATCACAAGAGCCGACAAAAGCATCGTTTGAAATCAGCCATGCCGGGGACTAAAAGTCCAGTCTTGCGTCCAAGCAAAAACTAAAAACCGCTTATTTCAAAGCAGGTTTTAAGGAAGAATGTTTTATCAGGCACTGTTTAAAACAGCCGCTACACGCCTCATCGAAAAACTGAGACAATAAAACGATTTTTGCTCATCGCTCAATCGCTTTGGTCAACTTCTCATCTCATCGTCTTAACCACTTTATCCCTTTCAGGGTCAGTTCCTGGGCCCTATATAAGCGTTTGGGGGTTTTGTGCCTTGCTCAAGGGTACCTTGGCAGTGCTCTGAAGGTGTACTGGTACCTTCCCCTACTACCAGAACACCTTCCCGGTTTTGTCTGAACTGGCGCTCGAACCCAGAACCTTCCGCTTCCCAGCCCAGTTCCCAACATGCTGAGCTTTTGTCAACTTGTCTTCAGTATTTTTTAAGTCACATTAAGTGCAGCTTACCTGCCATCCCATCAGCCTCTCGGGCTCCAGACAGGTAGTGCTCTTTTCGATGATGCGGCTCTCCCAGTTTGAAGAGATCCTCCAGTCTAAGGAACTGACAAACGCCCTGCCAGATCGAACCGCACGCCACTAGTCTGTTCCCAGTGTAATCCACCAGCAGGAGCTTGTTCACATTGTCTGACCACTCCAATCTGGGGACAGAGACAGATGGGCTGTAAGACGGGTCAGTCGGTATAAAAAAGATCATCAAGCATGCTCCCAGGTGAACGACAGACAGGTGAGTCCAGATATGAGGTGATTCAGGTAGGCGGGTATTGGCAACAGGTGTACAGGCAACACAAACCGGTGAGCGCAGGCCCTGACACTGGGCGGAGGGTAACACTTGGCATTGTCTTCCACAGGCCCGGTCATGTGACTCCTCAGCTCCGTCAGATTCGCCGATAGCTTGAGCACACGGTTGACGGCGCCAACAAACACCTCGCCGGTCTTCCGGTGGACCGTCAGGTGGGTGAGAGAGGTATCGAAGGTTTTGTACACCACCCTGCCTGACATCACAGAGGGGGAGGGGGGAGCCGCCGGGGCTGAGAGGATGGGGGAGGAGAAGAGAAGGAGAGGGAGGAGAGAGAGAAGGGGAGCCAGGGAAGAGGCCGAGGGAATCATTGTGGATAAAGAGAGAAGAAAGAGGAGAAGAGAACAGAGGGATAAAAGAGGAAAGGAAGGGGGAGGAGGAGGAGGAGGAGGAGGAGGAAAGAAGTGCTGGATGCAGGTTTGATGGGGTGTCGGCTTCACTCTGACATGACTGGAGAGAAAAAGAGGGAAAAAAGACAGAATTGGTAAATTTGTAGAAGCTGAACACGTGCAGCTAAATGGGACCATAAGACATTTTATAAAATGAATGGAGACTAGCAGGAAAAAACAATTATTCCAATTATTTAACCTGAACCAAGACCAAGTTGAAAACAATATTAGAGGGTCCCAAACAAAATTATTCTGACTATCGTGTGTGTGTGTGTGTGTGTGTGTGTGTGTGTGTGTGTGTGTGTGTGTGTGTGTGTGTGTGTGTGTGTGTGTGTGTGTGTTGCAGATGCAGCTATTGATCTGTCTTCACCTGGCCTTTCACCGACACTCTGAAAAAGCTGTCTCATGTAACACAGAGCGGGGTGGGAACATTTCACCATTTCTTCTGACTCCATGTTTGACGGACAGCTCAATTACAATCTATTGCATTTCCCCCCAAAAAATCATCAACTCCACATGGTGCTTGTTCTGTCGTTCCATCCCGACCTTCACCACACAAGACCTGGCTGGTGTTGTTGTGGTCTAGCACGCCCATAGCGCCCTGACTCACGTGCTTACACATTACTGAAACACATCTTTTCCTGGCTTTATAACAGACTTGTCCTCAGCACATCCCACTTGGTGTGAAGAAGCGTTAAAACACTATTAATAGAATATCTGCAAAGCCTCCAGCAGCTACACAGTAGACACATATAAGAGTCACACAAGTCTGTTTTGTCTTGACATGTGTCTAAGACCATAAGCCATTTTATTTAGACCGACTTGCATAACAACCACGGTTGCCAACAATTCTGTGAATGATTACAACTTTAGAATCTGACAGAGGAGCGTTAGAAACCGATACAAAATGCACAACATTCCTCGTTTGAGAGCTGACCCGGTCCAAATCTATTGCAGGAAATGACCCCAGAGTCTCTCCTGGTTTACAATCCAAAATAGTGCTTCTAGTCATGACTCATGTCTTGCTGCTCAAGTGAAAGAAGTGACTATGTTGCAAAAATATGGGCAATCTAATGCAGTACAGAGGAAAGTGGAACAAAATGTTCTTTTTCTCCACCACAAATATTTGTTGTAAGGTTAAAATTCAGGTTAATATCTGAGGATCCGACAGAAACATCTGGCCTAGCTGTGTCTTGATCATGGGACTAGGACAAGTCCAATATTTGGCCAAGCTTATCTCCCACATTGTCCTGTCAGTAAAAAGTAAGGACAGAGCAGCAACACCTAGAGCAGGGGTGCTCACACTTTTTCAGCATTAGTCAAAATGATCTACCCACCACAAAAATGCAAAACATCGAATTATTTTTCAAATGTATGAGGATTCTTTGTATGTACAATGTGACAATGAGTTCACTGTACTCAAATGGCCTCCACAGTCACCAGATCTCAATCCAATAGAGCATCTTTGGGATGTGGTGGAACGGGAGATTCGCATCATGGATGTGCAGCCGACAAATCTGCGGCAACTGTGTGATGCCATCATGTCAATATGGACCAAACTCTCTGAGGAATGCTTCCAGCACCTTGTTGAATCTATGCCACGAAGAATTGAGGCAGTTCTGAAGGCAAAAGGGGGTCCAACCCGTTACTAGCATGGTGTACCTAATAAAGTGGCCGGTGAGTGTATGTTGATGTACCTTGGATAACTGAATGAGCCAATATTGCAAAACACACATAATAAATAACTATTAACATTTTTTTGTAATTGCCTGAGTTTACTTTGACGACTTGCACTGAATTGGATCAGCCAGGGATGCATCGTCCGGACAGTAGCTGCTGATAACCAGCCTCAAGCACACTTCCAGATGTTCATCAGTCATTGTGGAACGGTATTTGGACTTAATAATCTTCATGTAGAAAGTAGATGTTTGCACTGGCCTATATGAAAGTGATATGTTTTTGTCTTCTTACTTGGTCCCGCTCCCTCATTCATTTTGATGACCATAAGTTTTAGCATTGGCTTAAAATCAGAGGTAATTCACTGATTAGCTTAGCGCTTAGCCCGTTGTTTGCGCATGAGCGGTGACCTAAAGGTCAAAATTCAGTTGTCATCTAACTGGCTGCCCTGTATATCAATCAAGTGACGGGATGAACGATAGGCTGATATTTTTTAATGTCACGCCGCGATCGACCGGTACTACCTCCGCGATCGACCGGTAGATCGCGATAGACGTAATGAGCACCCCTGACCTACAGAAACCTAAACTGGACGGATATTTTGATCATCGCCAGAGACGGACACCAGACTGTGGAAGCCCTGGTGGGTGTTTGGATATGTTTATTTTATATATTAGAGGCTGGGTAACACCACCGGTATCCAAATCCCTAATTTAGAATGTTTGTTTAGTTTAGATGAAGGGAAAAGGCCTTTGAAAGACCTAATTGAAGAGTAATGTGTGGTTTCAGCAGTATGATGCTGAAACCACACATTACCGTACTCTTATGTCATCACCAACAAATGAGCTAGTCTCACTAATTATGGTGTCAGTGTGCGATTCCATAAACAAAGCAGAACTTCTGAAAAAGGTGGATGCCTACACTTCCCTTTGATGAAGTATGTGGTGAAGAACGCGGAGAATGTTGGTGTGATTAAACCATGAGAAGCTCACGTTGCCAAAGTATAAAAACATGGATCTCAGTTGCAGCGCATGTGATCTGCCGCGTTGAGGAAAGCGTTCAGTTTGGCCCCCACTGACTGTGTTTAATGAGACGGTAGAAGATCACACACAGGAGCACAAAGAGGCATTGACAGATCGGCACATTAGTTAATTAGTCTGCTGGAGTGATGTGGGGGGCAGAGTGAGGAAAGGCAGACCCCCGAGTATGTGGACAATGGACAGCTGGGGAAACCGATGTGGCAGATAGAATTTCTCAAACAGGACTGAGATTTCATCCGTCCCACCATCCGTCTGGGGTGTGTGTGTGTGTGTGTGTGTGTGGTGTGTGTGTGTGTGTAGAAGTCATTCATCCATCCATTTTCAATTTACAGCTTCTAATTCCTAAAAATGGTCACAGGGGTCATGGTGAAGTCACCGAGCCACAGCCAGGAATGCAGCAATAAAAGAGTCGCTGCTTTACCGCCACAGAAAGACCCTTAACAGCTCAAACTAAATATGACTCCTATTATATTGGTGATTTAAGGGAACTCCAATTGTAGGAGCCCCCAGGATGGAAACAAATCACCCACTAAAAGGAAAATAATCGAACCCACGGGGTCATCCAAGGGGACGAATGAGTGAATAACAAAACGTAGAAGCGGTAAACTCCAGCAATCAAAACCTGTCTGTCCTTCGGAGGATCAGAGTGCACAAAACCATACTTATTTTATCACAACCATTTTAAGGCTCCTTCAGTGAACCATGTTGTTTTTTCCCCCCATTTTGATTGAAGTATTTAATTGTTGTACTCATGCATACTATGCGGTGAGACACAGACCACTGAGCTCCAATAGCATGGGGAGACAGCAGAGTGTCCCATTGTCCTTCCAGAGAGTCCAGTTGAGAAGTTCACTTCTGAGAAGTCAACCTGCTGCCCTCTGTGGTTTGCACACACTGCTCCCAGTACTTCTGTCTGGATTCAATGGTCCGCTAATGGCTGACTTGGCTATTTTATACCTCCTCTCAAACACAGCTGCTCCTTGGGGATCAGACAAGACTTGTCCCCAATCACATGAGTTGGTTACTGGTGACATCACGCTGGCTGGCCTAAGTGTGCCTTTCAAATATAAGAGACCCTGCAGGGGATTCTAGCAGGCAATCGTCTACAAGCCTTGGTTACTACAACTGCATTACAATTGAGCTTCCACCTAACCTGATATAAAATAAATAAAAATCAGGCCTCTGACATCATGGAAGACAAAATGTCCATGTAAAAAGGTTAATATACTCTGATGTTGATTTGGAAAGCCTCGCCGACTGTTGCTGAAGGACACACATTATGTAATTTATGTCACCCTGTTCAGCAAAGGTAGCAGAAGCGTTACAGAGAGGACAGCACCGTCTTTCCAGAGCCTCTCTATTCCATCTCACTTCTAATCAGCTTAGCTGTGTAAACAGTTTTTGGAGGTCTTGCATCTTCAGACTTTAAGAAACATAAAACACAAACCCCACCATTCATGAACCAATGTTCAGCCCCTGATCATCATTTTAGGCAGCTCTTACCTCCCTTTAAATGCTGTGGTTATTATATATGTGGTATCGGGGGGGGGCATTTTCCCTTCGTTGTCATATGAGCGACCTGATTTCAAAGCTACTCTCAACGAAATCTGTGATTTTAGGGCTGTCACATGGGGCAAATTTCCTGTCAGGGTTCCCGGTGAGCCTCGACCCCTTTCAGACCTAAATAACCCCCGCCACCAAGATTTCCTCACCTCCCTGTGCACCAAATGTAATAGGCTAACAGGAAACACATCTGCCCCTCCATGGTAAATGGAATTAGTATCTGATAATGTTATTGTGATACTGTTTTGCTGTGTCTGAAATTGCGCTCTCTCTCTCTATTGCTTCTCAAACACACGGCGCTAGAGTCAGAGTAAGAAAGCTGCACTGGAGCACAGAGAAAATACTGGGATGGGCTGGTGTTTTCAATGTGTCACGATTTTATCTCACAGCTGTGGAAAATATGTGCTTATCAGCTATTTTGCGTTAAAGGGAATTACTGCGCCATTTAAAGCAGAGAAGCCTTTACTCTTCTTTTACATTCCCGGCTCGTAGAAAGCTGTTTGCCTGATGTCATCAGCCACAATCACCAACAGTAGCTCTTTTAAAACGTGTGAAGTCTATTCAGAACAGGCTGAAAACTCTGAACTTTGCTGTCGACGACATTTCAAACCTTCTTTATTTGCAGTGTTTTTGGACACAGATGAAAACAAAATGATTCCTTTTGGACATTGCCAGGTATTTTGTGGGGGGAAAATGGAGTAGTTTTCTTTTTTTTTTTTTTTTACAAGTGGCCCTAATCCTCTTTTGAAATAGCTTATGGAAAAGTCTGAAGCCTTTCAAATAAATGTGCTGCTACAGTACCAGTCTACAGTACTGCAGCAACAGACGGGGTCTAAAATCTGATAACATTGGTATTTGATAGGGCGAACGGTCGGGTCTAACAGCACCGGTGCACCTCATTTCATTTTTCACAGTCTTGAAAAGAACATGTATGAGTCTTTGAAACTCTGGACTGAGGAAAACATCTCAGTGGCTCCGTTTGAAATCTTTTCACCACCCATTTTCTTAACAAATCACAACTACTCCTCTTTCGCCAACAGATCTGTGAGCTCGACAGATAAGAATGGAAATCTGCACCACAAATTTCCAGCATCCAGATCTACAAATCTAATAATGTTCCAGAAAACCTACTAAAAAGGTTGTGTGTGTGAACAGAATTGCTGAAGAGCCTCCTGCACACCATCTCACACACAGAGAGATTCAAGTCTGTTTTGTCTTTTGTCTCCAGCATTCTTTTAATTGCCTTGTTAATGTGATTAATGTGCTTCACCGATGGGTGAAGATGAATAAATTTGCTGTGCTAACTAAAAAAAAAGCATGACAAACTGCACAAACAACAGCTTTCCTCCCACTGCCTGTTCCCCAACACACTGAATGATTTTCTTTCTATAGTAGTAAATGTGTGTGACCTCTCTGGAGGCTGAAACACACCTATAGGAAGTCAGGAGGCACTGAGAAAGGAAGTGAAGAATGCCAGATTGTTTCCTGCCTGTTCTTTAGTCTTTTGTGTGTGTGTGTGTGTGTGTGTGTGTGTGTGTGTGTGTGTGTGTGTGTGTGTGTGAGTTCACATATACTCGATATTGAGCAGAATGCTCATTCTACAGGCAAAGTGGGGCCACGTTTGTGAACTGGGACCATTTTGCTGGGCCCCACAACCTTAAAAGAATGTTTGACTGTTCAAACATGGTTTTAAGGCTGAGGTCAGAACCAGGTTAGGGAGTTATTTGGGATGGGATGGTCAGGGTTCTGGTAGAGAGCTGGGTCATGTAATCTGTCTATGAAACTAACAGGAATTGGTAGAAAATTTGGCAGGTTGAGCTCTGCTGGGAGGACGACAGCTTGGCCATGACTCCCGTCTCTGAAAAGAAAATATGCAACATATGAGCGGTGGATTGTTTCAGGTTCACTGACCGCAGGACACGGAGGTCTAATTGCTTTCACTGACCAGTGACCTTTAAATCACGCTGCAAGCGCCGAGTGTGGTAGAGCATCAGAAGTGACTCCAAGAGGAGCCAGACTGAATCCAAACATTCCCTCGGATTCTCTTCCTATTTAAATACTAATTAAGGAACGATCACCATGAAATCACAAGTTTTCAAGAAATCCTTTTTCACATTTCAGTCAATCGTAGTAAATGGGAAAATAGATTTTCTTTTTAAAAAAAAAGGGGGGGGGGGGGGCAGTAATTCCTGCCGCTGTCAATCCAGCAAACGTCCGACTGTAGACGCTGCCAGGAAGAAGCAGGTGAATGACAGCGGGGGCTCGTCTTTGTCTGGACTATCGCACAGCCACCTGCTGCTGGAAATCATTGGAAAACCGGAATAAAAACAATTCATGGTGTACTCGCTGAAAAACGCCTTTCTGCACTTAACGAGTCATTATCTCTCTTTTGTTCATGACAAACGGAAAGTGAAATAGACTAAATGAGAACAAATAGAGAAATTCAGGGTTGATGTAGTTGCTACAAGTCTGTACATGTTGACACCGAGTTAAGCACATCTGGCATAATAATAGCAAATCCATCATCATTGGAAAGTGGAGACTAGGCTTCACCATGGCAACAACAGCGGCTTACTCTCCCACTCCAGAAACAGCTTTGCTTATTTACATGCGCTCTATAACATTTATGTTCCCATCTTGATCGTCCAGAGAGAGGATGGGAAAAATGCGTGCGTTGATGCCGACGTGAAGTGCTGGACTCTTGAAAAATAACGTTTTTCAAGAAAATACGGAGATGTGACGTCAATTGTATCAGCCTAGAAGACGCCTTCTTTAATGGGGGAAAACAGAAACTGCGCATACCTAAAAAAAAATCCATAAATAATTTCATAAAGTACCAAAGAGCAGCTTCATGTCAACACAGAGCTGAAAGATGAGACAGATGATTGAGATCGCCCATCCTGCCGATCCCCTCTGAGCCGAGGGACGGGATCCAGCATGGTTCTGTTTAATGCATTCAGTCCATTTCAGAGTGAGCTGGATTTCCTGGTGACCAATGATGCTACACTGTTGTCACGCTACCATCATGGCAGTGCCACGTGACCGAGCTGTCACCAATGGAGACGTAAGCCATGTCAGCTTGTACTTTTCTAACGCAGACCATAAAGTACCTCACTGAACCACTGAGTCCTGGAAATGAGTCTCCGCTGACTCAGCATTTCTTTGCTGCTGACTCAGAAATACAATTTGTATATTTTGAGTCCACCGGTATATAACAGTAGCACACGGATATGGTATATAACCAAGATCCTGTGATAAGCAACAGAGGGTATTAAAAGGCTTAAACCTGCTGCAGAGACAGCCCTTAAATGTATAGAAAATTTACAAAACTCACTATGGTTCACCACAGTTCATGACCTAGGACCCTGTAAGATCTGCTGTTTGGGCCACTTTTAGACGGACGGACGGACGGACGGACGATTTGGGGGATGGATGGATGGATGGATGGAAGGAAGGAAGGATGGATGGTTTGGGAGATGGATGGATGGAAGGAAGCAATGAAGGAAGGAAGGAAGGATGGATGGTTTGGGAGATGGATGGATGGATGGAAGGAAGCAATGAAGGAAGGAAGGAAGGATGGATGGTTGGGAGATGGATGGATGGATGGAAGGATGGATGGATGGAAGGAAGCAATGAAGGAAGGAAGGAAGGATGGATGGAAGGAAGGAAGGAAGGAAGGAAGGAAGGAAGGAAGGAAGGAAGGAAGGAAGAAGGAAGGAAGGATGGATGGAAGGAAGGATGGATGGTTTGGGAGATGGATGGATGGACGGAAGAAAGGAAGGAAGGAAGGAGGATGGATGGAAGGAAGGATGGATGGTTTGGGAGATGGATGGATGGACGGAAGAAAGGAAGGAAGGAAGGAAGGAAGGATGGATGGATGGAAGGAAGGATGGAAGGAAGGAAGGAAGGAAGGTTGGTTTGGGGGGGTGGATGGTTTGGGGGGGTGGATGGTTTGGGGCGGTGGATGGATGGATGAGCAGTAATCAGGAGGAAACACAGTTTACAAATCTAAAGAAAATAGTACAACGCAGATATCAAAAAGAGCAAAGAGGAAGTGATATCCCATAAAAGGCAGCTGCTGCTCATTTACCTTTTGGTGCCGTGCACACTCATCAGGAGACAGACCACAATGGCCGTTAGATACTGTCAGCAGTGGAAACAGTCATCACAAATGTTCAACGCAGAGCCAGACTAAGTTATCCAGTATGTGTTCATCTTCCTATTTTGGCCATTAACTCCTTTTTTGCATCTAAAAACATCTTGGAAAATCAAAAAGACCCTTTTTCCATTTCAGAGGGGGATTATTATCGTTTCGCATTTCCAACAGGCTCGTTGTCCCATTTTTGATGTTATTGAACAGAAGCAACAGTGAATAGAAGCAGGGCAATGGAAGCCCGGTTACATTTAAGCAAAAGCCGCGCTGCTGCGCACGTCTTTCAGAGGCAGACTATTGAGCACACAATGGCAGCCGCTCGCATCGGCAGCAGTACTTGAAAATGGTCACAGCCATTTACTGTGGATTTACACATTGTGCCCTGGAGGATCGGGAGGGCCACACCATGGACACCAGAGCTAATCCAAGGTCTTTCTTGTCAATGTGTGTTGCATGTGAAGAGCGTTCGTGACAGGGGTTAGCATGCTGCCCCGCCAAGCCAGCCTTAAAGGTTTAACACCACGCAAACTCAATTTAGGCAATCACAAAAATAAACCCCTCTGACAAACTACGTTTAGCAATGGCAACAGCAGGGTGTTGCGCAATCAAACAAACTACCAACTCATTACGAAAGCACAAAAATGTGAAAGATTATGTTTAATATCATCATCTTCAGATCCTCCGCTGGAGTTTCCTTTGAGTGTCTTTGAATACAGGCAGTGTCTTGAGTTACACTTTAAGGATGATGTGTGGACTCTGCATAGGCTAAATTAAAGTAGCCCCTGAGTTCCCATTAGCTGAAGTGCAGTAAAGTCTTTAAAACAACAATTCGCCATGGTAACATAATTTAGCAAAGTGCACAATGTAAACTGCGATCACACCAGATTGATGACAGAAACAACCGCCGTACACTTTCTCTAAAGTGACAAAGCACGACTAAATAACGCAATAATAATGCAACTGCAACGTCTCATCAACACAAAGATGTGCTCGTACATATTGTATAGTTACCACACGAAGCACCAAGTAATGCCACACGCCACAATTTGGGATCAAGTGAACTGGGCTTACTGGCCTAAGGGGCCATACAGGGTGTCACTGGTTTTAACACTACAATCTTTCAAACAGTACATATCCAAAACTCTCCAATCTGAGATATTAGCACAGCGTGAAAGTAGAAACAGATCACTACATGACAGCATAACCTGGAGCCTAGAGTCAGAGCCCTCTGACCTTCCATTTAATCATTGATTACCCACTGAGCTGGCTAGGTCTGTTAATGCTAATATAGTAATGAATAATAAAAGTATAACCACACAGCACAGCTGTGAGGCTAACAGCGTAGAGGCTGGGACCTGCCTTCATTCAGGCAGGTGTTGGTTCAAAACCCAGATTTGGGTGAGACATAAAACACTCCCTGGAATCGAAGCTCCTCTCATTACATAACGCCAATGTTGATTTTGTCATAGTTCACAGATTGTTTTCAACCGTTTCGCGTGTTTACAGGATGAATAGTGCTGTTTATTACCGGCCTAAGAGTCTACGAACACACTCAGCCAAACACACCGACACTAACTGACTTTGACAAGTCAAAGCTGCCTCAGTTCTTCAACAAAAGCAGAAAAACCTTTGAATGAAGTTTGTCAATGAAATTGAGCCCCTCCGTCTGTCACTCACTCGCTCGCTCAAGAAGAGACATTTACACACCAAAACACAGCTTCAGGAGCCATTTGCTGTTTGACATCTTGCTCAAGGGCACAGGGACAGGAGCTTTCTCCAACAACCGTCATCATGTCGTGGGACGAGTCTTCCACCATACAAACGTGCCAAATTTCACACAAGCCTTTATAAACATTCATGCATTCACATCAGAGATCATAAATACAGACACACACTATGGTTTGCTTTATGAACAAGATCTTATTTAAATTGATTGAAACAAATTGATTTATTCCTAGTGTTGATGGTCTGGAGCACAGTGAAGATTGAATCATCAAACATACTATAGTAATATACAGCATTTAGCATTCACACCAACAATCGCACCAGTTTTCATACATTCATCTTTATTTCCCCCTGTCAAATTATTATATCTATTCCTGGGGGAAAAGAACCAAGTAGGACCATCAAAAATATATCATCTTAGTATCACTGAACGATAAATCCTTCGGATAAATATGATCCAGAATCCTGGAGGCTTTGGTGCTGATGGATCAATGATCGTTTCCTCCTTGATATCAGGCCTCCCGACGTCATCGATAGAAACGACAATTAGGTTATTAGAAGTATTCTAACATAAGAAATATTAATTCAAGCTCAAGCACATGTGTTTCAAATGGATAATCACAGGTTATACAACGGGCCGCCTGTGATTGATAACCTCGGGCCAGCTGTCAATATACGTGATCATATACATTGGTCACGTCGTTGACATTGATTTCTCTGGAATCTGATTACATAGTGGAGCACTTCACATGTGCAGCAGAGGATCGGGTAGGTTCGGGGCTGATTCGGAGGATGGACGCTTCCCCCCATCACATGGACGGAGGCTGGGGCAGGGAGCGACGCCGAAATGCCCGTTTCCTCCCCACCTTGCGGGGGCATCACCCTCGGTGTCCCCCGGCGCAGTTTGATGCCGTTTTCTGCGTTTTATGTGCGATTTCAAGCGTTTTTCCCCGCCGCCCCCTTCTTTGTTCTTCATTTAATGGATCGGCGTCTGGAACCGCTACCCCCCCTCATCCCCTCCCCCTCGGCCCCCTCCACCACTCTACCGTTTAGCACACGGGGGGGGGGGGGGGGGCACGCACATTTTTAGGCACATAAATCATATTCCGCACTGAGCACAGCAATTAAAAATGGATGAAAAAGGCAAAGCGAGTGGTTCGGGGCTTGACGGACTAACCAGAACGTGCGCCGTCAAACACCCCCGGGGTAAAAGCAGCAGCCCCTACCTGGGGTAGCAACCCTTACCCGGCCACTCATCACCAGTCATCGTGAGCAAAATCAGTGGGGAAATCGGACAGGTAGCGGATTTACACGCTCAAAAGACAAGACCGAGGCAGCAGGAGCAGTGATGCGAGGGGGAGGTGAGGCGTTTTCCCCCCAAACATCCACTCACATACAGCCCCCCCATCACCGTCGCCACTGCTGCCGCTGCCCCCATTGCTTCCAGGAGGATACGGAGAACCCCAACCAGCTCCCAAACACTTGTGCCGCTCCGGACCTACCTGTTCGGGAAGCTCAGAACAGCCCGACGGGTGATTTAAATCCACAGTCCCACGCGCGTTCAGCTCCTGCCTTTTTCTTCTTCTTCTCCTCCTCCTTCTTCTTCTTCGCGTCAAACCTGCGCGAGTTGAGGTCAGGACAGGTGGCGACGGCAGCAGGAAGAGACCAAATTGTTCCGAGTTTCCTGCGTCCAAAATGAGAAACAATAATCCAGAGCGGAGCGACGCGGCACGTCTCCCCCATTTACACGCAGCCTGCCTCGCTTTGGCTCGGCTCGGTCGTCCCTGCTCCGCCGCGTCTACCCCCCCGCTTGGACTGTACCACTGCCCACCCGGAGGGGAGAAGCACGAGTCAATCAAGCGCCTGAATTTTCACTATTTAACCAAAATTCATCGTATTTCTCTTCAAAAAAATACTTTTTGAAAATTAGAATAACTTGGCTGTGTTGCAGTCCCATCGTATTTTTAACTCAAACACCCGCCTCGACCATATCAACGATGTTCTATGGTTCAGTCTGGCTGCTTAATCTGTTTTTCTCATTTTAAAGCCAGATGTGGAGAGAGAGACAATGAGTCAGAGGGAGAGAGAGAGAGAGAGAGGGAGGGAGGTGTGAAGATGTACATAAAGATAAAGTTCTAGGGTAAGAGAGGAGATTCACAGTCCAGCATCTATGTAAAGATGTAGAAAATGAAGGCAACACGATGGGAAGAAGAGGAAAGATGAAGAGTCAAAAAGGAATTAGGTGAAAGGAAAGAGGAAGGAAAAATATAGAGAAAAAAGCAAAGAAATTGGGAAAAATATTGGGAATCTCGAGGGGGCATGCATGAGCAGATTCTCCAGGATAGAATTACAAATTAAATGGATGGAAAGAGCAGACAAGAAAGAAAAACGTACAAAAGTAAAAGCCTCCCCAGCAAATACTGACTGATGCTAATTGTATCACAAAGATGAAGCCATCACAGAAAGATGACAGAGAACAATATGCTCATTCATTTTAAATCAGCTTTTCACTCGTTCAGATGCTCCCAGAGGCTGCAATGAACACTGTTGATGCTAACTGTTTAACACTCACAATTAAACATCGGAAATGTCGTGTTATGGTTCATCAGGACATAGTAGCCCACAGAAAACCTCAAAGACACGCGTTACTAAACGCATCACAATGGATAATTTGTTTGTAATACAGTTGATTATTTCCTCTATTTTTAACCAGAGTCAAAAAGTGAGAGACAGGCTGACAGGATTAGAATTAGCCAGACAGAACATTACCGGCTAATTATAGTTCAGAGGTCAACTATGTGTTATCTGCACCAATGTGTGACGTCATCTGAAAGCCTGAGCAGTCAAATTTAATCTTTTTATCTGCTGTAGTCAGCTTTAGTTTTGCCGTTTCAATCAATCAAATATAAGAATTAATGATATATTTTAAAAAGCAACAGCATTGATCCTTGTTTTCTGTCAATGATGAAGAGTCTCTTCGGGAACTTTTGCTGACACACCTAACCCCAGCTAAATTGATACGTTGGTAACTGAGTGACTCAAAGTTAAAATGTGAGGGCTCCAAAGGTGCGAAAGCTCGTGCTATTTTCCAAATATGCATGGGTCGATACAGACCAACGGTACCAAAGTGAACCCAGACACAGCTCTGTGCCACAGTCAAGTATGGCCTTGCCATCATGGCAACTGCTTAAAGCTGCAGACTCAGTGTTTCCACAAAAGCTTAAAATAACTGGGAAGCAGGGCTGGGTTCAGGTTCAGGTTTAGACTGGGGTCTGATCATGCAGGACTGGCTGCAGGCACGCTGCTCACCCTCTAATCAACTCTGTGGCTCTATTTTTGCCCTTTTTCCCTTTATGCATTTCTCTGTAATTTTCTCAATTGAAGCCACTTGAGGTGGTCTTTCCCTCTCCTGTCTTCATCTCTTCCCTCTGCGTCTCCTTTCATTCTGTCGTTCCTTTTTTCATCTTTTCCCCTTCCGTTTCTTTCATTTACTCTAGGTGTGCCCTTTCTCCTCCAGTGGGCCGTGTTACTGTGACTGAATTTCACAGGTTAGGCCAATCCTGTCTGAAAAGAACTTTCAGCTGAACGTTCTGACCTGGATCCAGCCTAGAACAACCTCCTATAAAATAAAAAGTACTTCAGAAAGTACAGGTCTTCTCTTCATAATTCATGCTTTAGTAGCTTAGCATGCCGTGAAGTGTGTGTGTGTGTGTCCCATAGAATCTCACACACATAGAATCTATTGTTTATGGAACAAAATGACACTTCACAGACCTTTTCCTGAGCAAAAAAACCCCTGATTATAATAGCACTTGATGCCAAACTTTATTTTCAAATAATAGGTTTAATATTCAGCTCATTCTGGGCTACTGTACGACGGTCACACAACATTCTAGGCCAGTGCTTCTCAACTGGTGGGTCCCGACCCAAAAGTGGGCTGCGGACCTATTCTGGTTGGGTCGTGAACAGCTGGTCTTAAAGTAAATAATATTTAATGCGCATCTTCTGTTGGTCTGTTATTTTGAAAAAATAAATTCTTTTGAACGGTACACATCAGACACGTGCAGTCACCCAGGCGCCAGCCATGGTAACAACCATTTGACTGATGCTCACTTCAAGTTTGTGTTGCTATGATGTAGGATAGAAAAACACATATTTGATCCAGAGTATTTAAAATGCAGATTTTAACTCAGTGAGGATCATAAGGGACAGAAACTCCAAAAGTGGGTCCCATGGTTATTAATTAACACATAGAAGTTGACTTTCCTCAACTTCAAATGAATAAAACCACCACCGGCTATGGTTATAATACATTATAATTTAGCATTTATGTCATGTGATTTATGATTTTTAAAATATTTCTGAGGAATAAACATTGCTGCGACATTTCCATCACTGTCAAAAGGTTGTAAATATGGAGCCCTGTGATGCTGCTGCTGCTGCTGTTAGCCTGTTGATACAGGTTTAATTTAGCCAGAACCGTCTCACACGGAAATAGAACCCCAGTTTTGTCATGTGCTCAGTAAAGTTCAACATATCCTGGGGGGGGGTCCCATGTTTGTTCTTGTAATAGTTCAAACAGAAGTGTGAATGTTTGCCATCTGAAGCACGGAGGTCTGTCTACATGGTATTCTCCAAATAAACCACGTAACAGTAGAGGATGGCGACATCCGTCCATTCCTGCCATTTTAAATGAGAAAAACAATCGTGTTACTTTATTTTGATCACGTGCTGATACAAGTCGAGAAGAGTGATTAATGATGAAATTAACTATGCTATAATGCCCTCCCAAAGATTTTAACTACTGATGCACAAAGCTGTATTAATGCACATTATAAACTCAATGAGTGGGATGTGTGTTATGTGCGTGATCGTAAATGGAATGAATGTGTGATAAAAAGGGAGATTATTCCAACCCCTCCTCCAACCTTCCATCTTCAACCCCCATGTTCTTACAGTGTAAATGGATACTGATCATCCATTAATGTTCAGATCAGTGTTAAACAGCACGGGTGAGGGGAGAAAATCTCTCCCTCCGCTGCTCTTTTTGTAACCATTTTAAAGTCGTAGAATGGCCCCAACATACATACATATTTAGGTCCTAAGCATTTGTGCATATACGTGCATGTGTCTGCGTGCACAAGTGTACATGTGTGTCTGAGTGCACAGCTGTTATTAAACTCCTGAGCCACAGACCAGAAGAGATTCTGTCGCTTTATTTATTTATTTTTACTTCTCTGTGGTTTGTGTGATACTCAATACATCTGTGTGAGTGTGTGAGTGTGTGTTTGGATGTGTGGGCAAACAAACTGAAAGTAGAATTGCGGCCCTCAGGATCAGTATTCGGCACCCGAGGTGTAGAGTCATGGATATAATGTTCTGCCCCCTGCTGGTCACAAATATAAACATTTTGTTGCAGGATTTCCGGTTTCAAGAGCAAAACCTGTCAGCATTAGGGAAAAACGCATGGCAGCATATTCCAGGCTGGATACTGAGGTAGTTTCCATGGTTCCTGCTGAGCTTCCCACTGACCCGATTGTTAAAAAAAGAGAGGAAAAACTTCAAAGAGGAGCTGGCCAGTTGCCTAGCAACACGGCCCTGTGGCAGGACTGTTCTGTCTGTCTCTCTTAAATAATCTGTTTTTCATCACTCTTTTTTCATTACTTTCTGCAACCATATCTCCCTCTTCTCTTTCATCACCTTCCCTCTCTCTTTCTGCCGCATCAGTGTCTTTTTTCCTGTGATTCAGCAGCTGTCTGCATCACTCACTGTTTCCCATCTGTCTGTTTATGAATAAATAAAAAGCATTCATGTTTCTGAAACTTCTGTATACGTTTGATCGTTGAATTTGCTTGGACATTTTAGGTCAATTTCTATTATTCTTTTTTATTATTGTTGTTGCTTTATTTCCCCTTGTGATTGTACCAAAGTGCTGATTTGGATGCTAAAGCTGAAAGTTTCTGCAGTATCTCAGATAATTGTGTGTTCTGGTACTTACAATTATACAATTAAGAGCGGACTTCATCACCTGCCGGGTCCCTGGTTGCTTTGTTCAAACATTCAAAACCTGAAAATCGACTCCAGCGCTTCTCCGGGTTCCATTTATCTCCAGTTAACCAGGACCAGGATAAATAACATTAAATATAATAAGATTTTGGGCTCCTGGTTATCTCCAGTTGTGATCTTGGTTGGTTTCAGAGCTGACTAGATCTGGACCCAGCAGTTCCCACTCCTGAGCCCTTGATGGTGTCCTGGTCTGGTTTTCTCATCCTTCTCCTCTCATTGTGAGCTGAGAAGTCTCCAGATCAAGCAGCTGGATCCTCCTGTGCTTTGGCTGTGCCTGAATCCTACTGGGTCTCCAGCACCATTAATGTGGCCACTGGGATTCCCTACGATTCCCCAACCTCCATCAGATTGCTCAGTGCAGCCACCCGGTCCTGGGCTGACCCCGGGCCCTCCGTTCTCAGGCCAACGGGTCCCGACTGCTCTACTCCCAAGGGCAACACCTTCTATATTTGTGTCCAAAGCAAATTTTGACTTAATTCTTTGATCTTATTAGCACCAAATTTGTTTAATCATTGCGATTCTCACGGAATCTGGTGGAGTTTGAGCAGGTTACAGAATAAATCTGTCCTCTTATGTGTGGTTGCAGCTAAAGCTGCATTTACAGCCCATAAGTGAGTGCATTATTCTGTAATTAGGACGTCAAAGTTTTGGATCCCAGGTCCATGAAGTGTAAGAAAAAACATGAATTGCTCTTATTTAAATTCTATTATCAGGCTGAATGTGCCCAGTGTTACCATGGATACCAAGCCCGCTCTGGATCAGGTAGCTGTCAAGCTCATTTAGTTTATTATGAATGATTTGATGAGCAGCTATTGTTGTTATGTAGATAGTGGACATTTAACAGGTTCATGTTTATGATAAAATAATGACATACTCAGCAGCTTCAGTTATGTCCACTCTGCCCACCTCCAGGAATGATTATTGGTTCCACTTTGAAGGTTACCTTCAGTCTTATTCTATTCACACGTCATTGCCCGTTGGGGCCAGAGGCTTTTTCTGTAACATCGTGGCCCAGCCTCAAACGTGGAACTTCCAACTCTTTAATTGGAGCCTTTTTGTTTAATATGTGGTACAGACAGAAGCCACGACAGAGCCGATGTGTCACAAAGACGCCTGAAGTGTGTGATTACTAGGAACAGAATGAGAACATAATGAGCTGTTACCAGATTTACTTCTTGCCTGACGGAGCTCTTGTTCTCGTCAGATCCCTCAGAGAGGTTTACAGACCTGGTTCATTTGTGCAGGAACGTACATTGAACCAAGAAGCAAGAGCCACTCGCGCTGGTGCGACTCAGAAACTGGTAAAGGGGTGTCCAGCAGAAGGTGGCTCCCCTCACTGGCATCAAAACACATTTTCTATATTGAGAAACAACAAAAACAGGGATGCACCAGCAACATGTTGAAATATTTTAATGATACGACTGCTGTCATCTACTGTAGCCAGGGTGAGATTCTCCTGTTGCTGTGAAACAACACTAACTGAGCCTGTACCTACAGGATTAACACATCCTAACCTGATCAATTAAATTTGGTTTAAATTGGATCCAAAACACAAGTGGCTCCTCCACCTTTATTAAGTGTAAATGCAAGTTTATGGGTGTTCTAATCTGGTTAATGAAAACTGCATCAGCTACCAGCAAAATTCATCTCATGACAACCCACAGATCAGGTTTGGTCTCTATAACTCTGTTATTACTGTTATGGCTGATGTTTATTAACACAACAGGCTGGTCTACGGTGAAGAATAGGCAGTGAAGCGCCTGAGCGCTGTAATTGGTCAGCAGCAGATCAGGTGACCGAGGAGGGCGTCCATGCTCCAGCATATTGTCATCAAAATCTTATTTTTGAAGGACAATATTTACATGTCCCGCTGTCCCTCCTGTGACATCCGTTTATTAAGCCTTTTATATTTAAAGCGTTCAGCTGATCTAAGGTTTGCCTTTTCTGCTCTAGTTTCTACAGTTGCCTCCACCCAGCAGGCAGATCTCTGGGTCCTCTGGGCTTCTGGACACGGCAGTTAAAGCCTGAATCAGAAGAGACAGGAAGACGTTGGAGTGACACGGTGACGTAATCAGAAGGGGGGACAAAATGAGATTAACGAGGACGAATGAGGACAAATGTGGAGGACAGCGCATACAGGGGGACTGACCCAAGTGACCCGGCGAGCAGACGCTGCTTGCTTGTGCGTCTGAGGAGGACAAAACTTCATATTCGCTATCCGTTGACGCGGCGCCTTGAGCTGGAAGACAAAAGGCCGATTTGATTCATGTTTTTGCACCATCCGTCTCTGACCTGCCTCCTCTCTCCTGCTCACCCGATGTCAGGCGAAAATCATCGTTGCCGAGCGACGCGCACCTCTCCCCGTCCATCTCATTGGCCGATGCGGTGTGGATGGGCACGGCAGCGCGTTTGGCTCGGGGTTTGATGGTGCTGTACAAGGCAGCTTCCCCGAGGTTGTTGTCATAGTGATGGGAAGATGGAGAGGGAGACCTGAAAAATGGACAAAACAAAGAAGGGGTCATTTTAATCCCTTGCCTGATATCAACTCATCTTCACCGCTTCAGCCCTTCTGGGGTCATGGGGAGGCAGGCAGGTCCACCTCTGGATGAGTCCCCAGTACATCGCAGGGCCCTATATCAACATTTGTGGGTTCGGTAGCCTGCTCAAGAGTACCTCGGCAGTGCTCTGAAGGTGTTCAGGCACCTCCCCCTACTACCACAGTGAATTTCATGTTTTGGCGGCTCTAGGGCTCGAACCCTGAACTCTCTGCTTAGGCTAGGCTAGGCTAGGCTAGGCTAGAATAGGCTAGGCTAGGCTAGGCTAGGCTGTCTGTCTGTCATAAACGATTACATTTTTGCAACATCAGTGCAATCACTATCAAACTAGAAACAGCACAAGAACACGTATGTAAACATGCACGTAGGACTAATAATCATAGATTCACAGGCTAAAAGAAGAGACGGGAAGAGACTTGTTGACCTGGTTGCCGCGTTAGCGGAAGGTTTGGGTTGGGAATGTTTGGACTTGTTGACCACAGCATATGTGTCGCTCATGGCTGCCTGCGACAGTCTGTGCAGACACAGAGAGAGAGAGAACATTTAAAGGAACGTTAGCTGACCCAACAAAGGTTGTGACTCTAAGATGATGTTGCAGATGGAGGAAGAAAGAGGTCTGTTCCATTTAAATGTTGTAACTAGAAAAGAAAGAGCTGTAAAATGGAGGAAAAGACCATTTTAAAATGATGAGCGGATAAGTAATTTTTGATAACATCCGCTGTAGTGCTGTTCATTAGCTTAACTTTCATTCTGTTTTCAGACTTCTCCTCTTTCGCCTGCTTAATTCAGAGCATACGTACTCATGTTGTTAGGCTCAGAAGGTTTGGAGCAAATAAAGGGACAGTCACAGCCATTAAAACATCGATCAAATCAGTTGCCATGACATCAACCGCTGCTGTCTAGTTACCATCAGCAATAGGTCCTAACGGCCACAATACAGACAGATAAGACGAAAAGTAAAGTTGTCGATCTTAACCGCCGACAAAACTTCTTATTCTACCCATTTTGTCCATCTCCTGTCCTTTCTTTGTTTTTTCCATTTTTCCTCATTCTTTCCTTTGACTTTTGTTCAACCTCTGCTCCAATGATGCATTCATTTGCTTGCTTACCCGTCACTACTTCTACTTCTACTGGGTTTTAAGAAGTGGCATAAAAGCTACATCTCCTCAGGCAGCATGTTCCAAAGTTGAGGCTCCCTGTAGGCAAAAGCTTGGTCCAGACTTCAAAGATCCAGTTCAGAGTGACTAGAGGGGTTCAGGTGGAGGACAGAAGGGTTCAGATGGAGGATCTCAGGCTGGCTCACGTGGCCTCAACAACCCTTCCATGCAGCACGCAGACGGGCTTTAAGGGGTGCTGGAGATGTGAAGGCTGAACAGTAACATTCTCCTTGATTTGAGATGCCGTGGACCCTTTTGAGCCGTCCCAAAATCCAAAGAGCAGCTTTACTGGGGTTATTATATCTGTGTGTCTTCTGCACAGTAATGACATTAACCACTTAGCCTGAATAATTTGGCAAAGTGGGAGCACAAGAATTGGGCCAAAAGGCACCTTGCAGTACACCACAGGAGATATGAGCTGTGATGTGTAATCAGCTATGGTGACCAAAAAAAGGTCTTTTAAAAAGCTGATGCTAAAACCAAGAGCAGCGTCCTTGATGCCCACCTGACCGAGGTCTAAAAGAATTCAGGTGGACCCATCCGCCCTCTTCTCAGATAGACGGAGGTTCATTTCAGGGTCCCTCAACCTGACCGGGTAGTTCTGATACATAAATTCTAAGCTAAACACCTTTTCTTAAGAAAGTTTGAAAATGACTAAACAGGGTCAAGATATGATTTCTGAGATTTTTTTTAATAACAATGAGTCTAAAAGCAGAGAGAAAAGTGTTATTTTAATACCATCTGACTGCTAAAACGGAGAGCGAGATGGTATTTTAGAGAACATTGGATTAAAATTGAATTCGAGGAGATGATGAACACCAGAGAATCAGACTGGGTTGTAGGTTAGCGATAGTGTTAGCATTAGCTTGAGGTGAGTCTGAGTGAGAGGCAGGATGTGGTGAGCATGTTACACACTCGTGGTTTGGATAGTTGGTTGTTCATGACACATTCCTTCAGACTCCTCTAGACCCCTCAGATTATTTTCAAATCAGCCTATCGAGGCGTTTTCATCTCCCCAATAAGAAGCCGTCACTTTCCAACCCTGGGGCGTCACGCATCGGTGCTCTGAATGATGCTCCGGAGGCTCTCCTACTACATCCACGAGGATGATCCATAGGACAAGACAGCTAGCGGGATTAAATCCACACTTCACACCCCTCTGCATGCAATTGTGCTACAGCCAGAATTATGGTACATGTGAAAGGGGCCCCTTTGAGCCCACTTCTTCTGTCTTCTTCTTCTCACCTCCTACTCCATCCTCCTGTTTTCTTTTTCCTTCAAACATTTCCCATCACTTCACCTTTTTCTCCTCTTCTCATCTCCTCCTCCTCACTCTCCCTCTGTGGTTTCACTGCTAAATTTCCATGGTAACATAACATATGGGGATGGAGGGATGGAAATGGGGTGAGAATGTGTTGGTTTAACACCTTGGGGTGCTGCACCCTGTCTGTCTAGCAAAAGACATAAAGAGGCATACAAACAGGCAGACAGGCAGGCGGTCAGACAGGTAAGCAGGCAGGCTGCCAGAGAGGGGAGACGGTTCAGGTGACCTGTTGGTGGTTGAGGTTCTTCTTGTGGTTTTCGTCTTTGGTTTCTGCAGCTGGTGAAAATACAAAAGACCAAATTTAGTTTTCTGTAGAAGGTGCAGCAGGTTTCAAGTCATACCAGTCGAAGAGTCTTAGATTTGTCTCTTCAGAGCCTCCCAAACACACAAGATACTAATTTCCCCTAATAGCTGACATGCAAGAGTTCTATGACGTCAAAACCACATGGTCGTGGTCAACCACATTGACCATTATTACGATCACGTTTGGAAACACTTTAAAGTTTTAGATGCATCTGGTCCTTTTTCCTTATGTTGGTCCAGGCCGTGGCGGGGGTTCCAGCAGCTTCACTGTCCAGCCATTTTCCAGAGAATCCTGACATGTTCCCAGGCCATCCGAGAGTTATTATCTCGCCAGGACTGTCCTAGGTCTGCCTCCGGGTCTCCTACTGGATTAACGTGCCTGAACACCCCACCTAGGGAGGCATACCGACCAGGTTCTCAAACCACTTCAACTGGCCCAGCTCAGGAGAAGTAGCTCCTTTACTTTGAGCTCCATTCGGATGTCTGAGATCCTCACCCTCTCTATGAGGGTGAGCCCAGCCTATCGATGAAGGAAACTCCTTTCAGCCACTTGTATTTGGGATCTTATCTTTTGGTCCCAAAGCTAATGACCACAGGTGAGGTTGGGAACCTTCTGGCTCAGCTCTTTGTTCTCCACAGAAGACTCGGTCACTCTGTCAATCTCCCGATCCCCTCGAGAACAATTATTCCAAATGTTTGTCCTTCTCCTCGTGGGGCAGCGACTCCTCCGACCTGGAGGTGGCATTTCACCCTTTTCTGGTTGAGGGCTGCGGGTCATTGAGCAATAAGGCCAAGAGGACAACATCATCTGCAAAAAACAGAGAAATCCCCAGACCCTCAAACCTGACCCCTCCCCAACTGGCTGCCCCTGGTGGAGTCTAACCCTCACGGGGGCAAGAGGTGACCCAAACTCACACTCCTACCATAGAAGGATTGAATGGCCCTACGTTATAGCCCATCCAATCCAAAAATGATGGTGCGCCTCCTGAATCTGAGGTTTGAATAACAGTGGGACACTCCCGTCAAGCACCCAGGCATAGACCTTTCCAGGGCAGCTACAGTGCCATCTCCTATATTTGGAACACTCCCTCTGGTCCCCTTTATGGAAGACGGGAACCACCGCCGCTGTTTGCATGGTCTCGATGTCCATGCAATGTTGCACAGGTGGTTCAGCCAAGAGAGACCAGGACTCAACTCAACAACTGCCCCATTTGGTTTTCTGCTAGCTGTCGGCCTCCATCCATAACCTGTAGCAATCCTTCTTCTAGACGGCCCTCCACGTCTCCCTCCACCCGTAAAATTTGGCTGAAGCTCTGCTTGGGATTGGACCAACCCAAAGGTGCAGGGAAGGTACCCCTTCATCCCAGGTCCTGGTCTTTCTGGACCGATAAAGAGGAAGATATGCTTTTTCCATTTCAAACGATGTGTTACGCTTCCACATTAATGTCAAATATACCTTTTTATGTGGTCCATCATCATGCTAGATGAATGTGCACCACGATAAGAGCTGATGTGGTGGGCAGCACTGCATCAGATATTAAAACTTTACAAATATCTCCCCTTGCACCGTTGACATGTGTCACCAAACACACAATGTAAAGGAGTCATCTTTATTTCACACTAGCTGTTTTTACCATCATTGGAACCATAATCTAGTTTCAGATGGGACCACAAAAACAGAAACTGAGCCTAAAAAACTTACTGGGGCAGAATAAACCCGGCACTAAAGATGGTTCCTCTTTGCACCGGAGACGAGGTGCACGCGAGGACTTTATACGGACGGCTAAACGCAGCAGCACCTGCAAGAGTGACTCCGAAGGCTGTATCGACATGACTGTGTGAGCTGAACTTATACGATGCCATTAAATAAGCAAATAAGTTGCTTTTACGGCCAAGAACCAGAGTCAAAATAGACACTTTCCTCATATAGGTTCTTTTACTCCTCACTTTTATTGAGTACTATTGTGTCTGTTTGGACAGAAACAGCACAGTAAGCATAACTCAAACGCAGGAATTTATGGCCGGTTGCGTTCATATATGCGTGGAGCTGAAACAGTCCTACCTGTTAGCATGAGTAGTCCATTGTTTTACTGTAAACCCGTCCTGTTAAGCATTAACCAGTAGACAGCCTCTCTTCTCTGACTGCAGAGTATTTACATAGAGGAAGTCAGCAGTGTTCACTTCCTTGGTTTCGGTCTGTCACTTCCTCCAGCACGCTGCTCTGTTTAACTGTCTGTCAAGAAGAAATGCACAGTTTACCTCGGACAGGTTGGAGTAGAGAGGCCCACTGGTGCGCAAGAAGCATTCAAACATGGAAGTGACGGCCCTGAAAATGAAGAGATACTGGTCCTGCAGCAAAGAGAGAAGTTGACAGTCAGGACAAGGTTTTATTCAGA